>NC_052669.1:17625769-17880769 GCF_016802725.1 Solenopsis invicta | reverse complement strand
GACTCTGGATAAAAGAAAAATTTAATGTAAAAGACATTTAATTATGAAAAACTTAAATTCTATTTGGTTACATTTGGGATTAACATAATAAATGAGTTTTACATAGATGTGCATGTGTGTGTATAACACATAAGTGTAGTATGCGGTAACATTGGCAGAGTAAGAAAATCTAAAAGAGTTCTTTCAGATTCATGGAGAGATGTAAGTCCAAATTTCACAAAATTACTATTAGTTTAATTACTTCAACGAGGTTGATAAGCTAGATCAGTGGGAAGTAGGAAGCTCTTCTAAACGTGAGAAAGTGTTAAGGGGAAGTAACGGCGGGGCTTTCTTCTTCTATTTGAAAAAAATTTATGGAGACAGAAATGAGGATTTCTTGTACTTTTTAGAAAAATTGTAGGGATCTATAGGGATCGAGGAGGATGAGTAGTTTTTTTGCTTCTTGACGGGAGGCTGAGGGAAAAGAAGGTGTTTCTAGAGGGGTTGGAGGAGGAGGTAAGGAGACAGTTTCTTCGGTTTCACGACGATATGAAAAAGGTTAGGCGAGAAGGAGTTTTCCGCTAGGTTTCGCGGAAGAGAATTGGAAGAATGATAAAACAAATCAGGGGAAAATGAAGAAAGAAAAACCGTTAGAGGAAGAGATGGCTTCCGAAAGCATGCGTTCTTTGGCGGTGTCGAATAAAGGGGGAGAATATTAGCGAAATGATTCAGGAGATCGGTCGGGACTAGGTTCCAGGTGCGATTGCAAATAGTCGTTCCAGCAGGCCGATTATGATTTATGAATGACGAGTTACAAGAAAAAAAAAAAAGAACGATTACCGATACGGCCGATGTTTTTTAGATGACAGTATCGTAAACAACTTTTCATCCAATAAAAAAGACACCTTTTAGACATCTTTTTGTGTTATACAAAAGATGACTAATAAAAGATATCTTTTCTTTATCTTTTAGATATCTTTCCATCTTGTACAAAAGATGACTAAAGCAAGATATCTTTTCTTTATCTTTTAGTCTTTGGTGCTGTTTGGGGAGTTGGTCTGTTTGAGTCAATCTGATCCGACTTATTATTTTCTATATTTGCAAAGATATAAAAACAAAACAGACTGTTAAAATCTTTATTACTAAAAATTCAGGGTTGGGTAGTGTCTAGTTAAAAAGATAAAAGTTAAGTTAAAAAGTTAAAAAGTTAAATATTTTTAACTTAACTTAGTTACATTTTTAGACTCTTGACTTTTAATTTAATTTAGTTACATTTTATCGGTAACTATTAACTTTTAATTCAACTTTTTTCAGGGTTGGGTAGTGTCTAGTTAAAAAGATAAAAGTTAAGTTAAAAAGTTAAAAAGTTAATTATTTTTAACTTAGTTACATTTTAGACTCTTAATTTTTAACTTTATTTAGTTACATCTCATCGATAACTATTAACTTTTAATTTAATTTTTTTGAAGTAAACCATGCCATAAATGGCCGCGAGATACCGCGCGCCTGCCTATAACTCTACATTTACAGTACAGAGTATAGGTATATAGGTGTATAGGTGTATAGCTTTAAGTCTCAAACTCAACTGTAAATTGTTTGCATACAAAACTGGCCATATTCCGTGTAGTGTGATTGTATGCTTCTAGAAGAATTGACCAATCACAAAGCTTAGAACGGCCCATTTCGTATACGCTAGTCGCAGCACTATTTACTATTTTTTCCCGCTCTCCATGAACGCACTAAACGCAGTATAGTCTGTATAGTCGATGTGGCTTCCACCTCTTTATACTAAACGCTGTTCGTGAAATTCCAATTTTGCAATTTACATCGCGAGTCTCTGAGATTTTGTGTAAAAACACTAAAAACATAAAAACACAATGAATGTTGACATTGTTGACGAATCTAATTCGTCTACGTCGAATGAAAAAGATTTCGATATTTCAGATTCGGGTTCCGATTTGTCGCAATCCACAGTTGATCGCGAAAGCATGCTATGTACGTGGTCTCACCTTCGTAATTTTTTTGAGTTCGACACTCATGATAAAAAAACCGGAAAATTGTCATTTCAGTGCTTGTTATGTAAACCCAAGAAAAAATACATATCGGCGTCAGTGTCTTCAAACTCGAATTTGAGAACGCACATCAAGGTAAATAAATATCCTAGTAAACTAAAAAAACATTTAGGCTATGTTTTCAATATAAGTTATATTTATATTTTATATTTGACATTTGTTAATTGTTATACATACAGCATTACATCCTAGTAAATTGGACGATTTTAACGAAGTTTCGAAAAAAAGAGCAGTTAAAAGAAATTTAGTACACGAAACGTTTGATGGGCCAAAGCGAGAAGTAAAGCAAAGGAAGTTGGATAATTTTGGAAAAAAAATCTTTTTAACTAAGCAAAAGTTTGAGCAAACCACTTTAAAGCTTATTGTCAATACTGCGTCTGCATTTTCATTTGTCGAGCATGAAGCATTTATCGAGTTTTGTGAAACAACAATTCAGCAAAGGCCTATGTCTCGCAAAACTCTTATGACGCACATTGATAAAACGTTCGAAAAAATGAAAATGGAATTGATCGAAGAGCTAAAGAAAGTAGAATTGTTATGTGTAACGGCAGATTGCTGGACGGCATTTAGAAGGTAGTACTGATCTATTTTTTTATACACAATTTTATTATAAATCGTCTCTTTTTATTCACTGTTATTGACCAATGATCGAATTATATTTTCGTCGTAGACGAAAGGACGAAGATCCTACTTGGGCATGACAATACACTGGTTGGATCCTGATACTCTGGAGAGAAAGTCAAAAGGACTTGCGTGACGTCGAGTTGAAGGGAGACATACACACGATGTTCTTGCAAGGGCAATTGAGATGGTATTAATTGAATTTGATGTCCAAGATAAGACGACATGCATTGTAACGGATAATACTAGAAATTTTGAAAAAGCTTTCAAGTAAGCAAATTTAGTGTCTAGTGAACTTAATTACGTAGTTACCTATATACATTCACCTTTAACGGAAAGTTAGAAAGTAAATAAATGCAATTTTGTAATTTAAAGGGGTTTAATAGATAATATTGTGGAATTAATAATACTATTTATATTTACAGAGTGTATAGTGAGTATAGTGACAATAGTGTCATTAAAGAAGAGGCTTTATTAAACAGAAAACAAACTTGGAGAACATCTCGAATCAATCGAGATATTGGAATTTTTAGCCAATAGTGAAGAAAGTTATAGACTACCACCTCAACACAGATGTGCTTCCCATACACTAAATTTAGTTAGTACCACCGATACGGCTTGCGCTGAAACAGATACTAATTACAAAGGAATTAGCAGAAGGGCATTTGCAAAATGTCAAGCTATTTTCAACAAGCAAAATCAATCGTCCGTTACAGCAGATATGGTTAAAACAAGTCTTGGAAGATACTTAAAAGTTCCAAACGCTACAAGGTAATAATTAGCCACTCAAACTTGTTTTTATACGATATAATACCTCGATACCATCTTCAGCTCAGGTTGTTCAGTGCAGGAGGGCTCGTTTTCGATCACCTTCGAGGAAAAATGTCTGATAAAAATTTCGAAATGGCGTTGTTACTTAATTTTAATAAGTATCTGTAAACAAAATGTAAAGTATGTTTCTTCAAATAAAGTGTATAATAAATATAGTGATGTTTGTTATTTCCGCTATTTGTAAGACCGTGAAACCCTGAAATCATGAAATAAAAAAAATTAACTTTTAACTTTTTAATTACTTGTTATTATTAACTTAACTTTTAATTCAATTAATTTCATTATGGGTTAACTTGTATCTAACTAAGTTAAATTTTCAAAGCTGTTAACTTTAACTTAACTTAAAAAAAGTTAAAAAAAAAATTAACTTACCCAACCCTGTAAAAATTAAAAAAAAGTAACAAAAAATAAATAATACATCCATCCAAAAATAAAGAAAAACATTTTTAATAAGTTGATACAATTTGAACAAAAATAACTTGTGTGTAACTTACAAATGTGTTTCTGGCGATTACTACAAACGTACAATATTTGTTTTGTTGTCATTGCTTGATGGATAAAATTTGCAGCGAGCACGTTTAGTAGTCACAGACGTTGAAGCAATGACTCGATTTACTTACTGCACTTTTAACTTTTACTACAATATTACGCGATTCTCTAATTCTTGGTATATAGTTCCTGCATGTAATGTGCGCATTTATAAGAGACTTGCCAAATTCTTCCATAAATAATCTTTTCTTTTAGTAAGTTTATTTTTATTCCAATCAAAATTTATTGCAGAAATAAATATCCACCCTGGCGAAAATAAAAGCATTTACAAACGTTTCTTTGGGGTTTACGTGAGTGTTTCGTAAGGATTTGTTAAGATTTTGGAAACGGCTAGAAAAGAATTTGTAGAGAGGAAGTTGCAACGTTAAGCGTTTGAAAGGCGCTTGTGTAAAGAGTTTGTAAGAATTTGTAGAGCGTTTATACGGCATTAAGCGTTTGTTATGGAATTGTGAGCGTTCGTTAAGCATTTGCTATGGATTTGTTCAGCAATTTTTAATCTGGGCTTCAATTCTTGAATTTATACGAAAAGTTTTTATAACTAAAAATTAATACTATAAACCAACAAAATTTTTTTAAATTTTTTTAGCAGATTTTATTATTTTTACTTTTATCTCTATTTATGTTTTGCATGTATTTTATTTCACAAATTATAATTGCAGATTATTTTGCACATTTTTAAAAACAAATTGGCGCGACGGGATTCAAACCTAAGATTTCGGAACGGTAACCTAGTACACTATCACTGATTGTGAGCTAATCGCACATTTATGGTGTCGTTAAAATTTAAATTTGAAGTTAAACTGACCAGGAAGATTTAAACAAACAAAAACTTATGCCGTGCAAACATTGTCGCTAGCCTTCAGATTCTTTATCCTTAAAAATTTTATTTATTTAAACAATTTTTTATTTATCCTTAGATATGTCTTATTTTTTATGAGTTACAGATTCAGCTATTATGTCCTATTTTTCAAAATTTTAAACTTAAAACTAATGCTTTAATTTTCCTACATACTTTAATTATAACTTAAATATTTTATGTTTTAAAATAATGGGATAAATCTTACATTGAAAAAATGTTTGTAGTATTAATAAATAAATTTAAGAAATGTTTTAATAACAAAATTTATTGTATTAACAAATTTTGTTTTCAGAATTCCTTTAATACATACAATGAATTTGATCATTGAGCTAATAAACAAACTTTATTAACTAATAAAATAATGCGTTAATACGTTGAATGTATTTAATCATTTCTATAGAATTTTATAATACACTTTATATAAGATAAGTTTATTGATTCCATGAACATGTTTATTTAAAAAATTAACTTTTTCATTGGTTCAGTTAAATGTTACATTAAGTTATGATTGTAAGCTGACGTTATTTGTCGTTTTCCTGATATCAAAATGTCATCAAAGACATTGTTTTGTAGTCAAATTAACGACAAATAACGCTAGCTTGTTACCTGGGATACAGTCAAGTATATTGTATTAATAAATAGTGATTTGTTCTATTAATGAATCAAATTAAGGCTAATAAAATTCTTTGTAATATTCACAATATTAGTTAAAAGTTTATTGTATCAATAAATTTCGAGTCAATGATCGTCATTCGTTGATACTACGAACATTTTTTCAGTATAAATTATATATATGTAAATAAAATATAGTTACAAATTTTTTAAATGTGTACATTATTAGTTATTTCAATTACGGTTAATTAAAATGTCATTCATATCCGTAAACAAAAAGTATAATGAATTTCAATACTCATAATTTTTAAGTTGTTATAAACTGAAATTTCATTAACACATACATTAATAGTTTCTTTTTAGTTACAGAGAATTTAAACTTCATTTAACTGGTGTATATTAAAAAATAATGAAATTTAAGAATGTAACTAACAGTGTGAGACATATTTCCTCACAAAATGTTGATAAAAAGAAAAACAATGACTCTTACTTTCCTATCTCTTAAGATAGAATAAGAGATGAAAAAGTTGTGAAAATATTGTCTATCAGCATTTTACTTAATTCTTGTACAAGTAGTTAAATGTTCTAAACATTTATTCATTCAAAACTACGTGGCTCTAAGACACATCCTCAAAATTAAAAGAAATGACGAAATGATGTGTATTAAACTGTCGCTCATCAAAGAACCATGTATTGTAATAAATTTACCTAATAATACTTATGTGTGTGAACTATCTTTTGGTTGTTAGCGGGATGATTAACCTGAAATGTATTCTAAATTGATTTATATAGTAATAAATTAATTTATAAATTTTTAATTTGTAAATTTATTTTTTTATTCCTTATTTATAGACAATTTTAAATGTATAATAGTTTTAATAAAATTATAAAAAATGAAGAACGTTAGAGGCTAGTATTAATTATTTTAAAGAAAATATTATTTCATTTTGGGAGAAAATGAACTTTCTTTTTTATTAACCTTCCATGTGAATAAAAATTGGAAAGAGATTTACAAGATGAGCATTTCTTGAACGGAGGGAAACGTTTAGTAAACGGCATTGGGAAAAGTGTTTACTAAACGTTTGAACGTCGGGCAGCAAATTCTCTTTACAAAGTTTTTTCAGTGTTTACTAATGTATTCTAAACAGCGTTGCTTGAGCGTTGCTAATTTTCATCAAACTTTATATACAACGTTTCATAGAAGTTCAAAAGCATTCTAATCTAACAGCGTTTCATAAGCGTTCTTACAAAGTTTGAAAGCGTATCAACTTTTAAAAAACCCTCAACAAACGATTGTAAAGGCTTTATAAAGTTTTTTATTTTTGTCAGGACACAGAACAAATGCATTGTACGCGGAAATGTTAATTATGCTGTAAAACACAATCATTGGCCAACGCTTTGTTTTTTTCTTACTAAAAAATTTTGTATAAATTTTGTAAAGACTAAACAAAACAAGTGCGCGCTACAAAGCTTTAAATATTACATAATTTCTTATACAAATTACATATTTGTAATGTTACTATTAATGTTACTATTAACCTCTCAATTTACATAGTTAAAATATGCGATTTTCACAATGACAACTGTTCACGAAGTAAGCGCTAAATAAGGTCCAATCAGCATAGGGTAAACTTGGATAAGATAGCCATAGTTTTTTAAAATCCAAAAAACATATTTTTATTTTTGTTATTTTTTAATAATATTTGATATATCACTTCACTGAAGCTTTAAGTTAATAATATTATCGAATTTAAAGACAAAATACTTAACAGAAAGTTAATCAAAGTTATCAAAATATTAAAACATATACATACATTGGCCATCTTACCTGACTTTTAAGGAAAAAATGGCCATGATATTACGGGACAGTTGGCCATACGTGTTTTATGTTAAAAATAAGTGTAACATTTTGCAAAATGATAAATAAAACTTCATACATTTATTATAAACATATATATATATATATATGTTTATAAAAAAATTACAATTGTTACGTTAATATTGCAGTATTTTAATTTTAATGTATTAATTTTTATTTTTGCAATATTGTAATAATTAAATTATGTGTAATAATATATACATTTATTTTAGATATATATGTATATAAAATTGCATATAATTTAATCATTATGATATTGCAATAATAAAAATTAATACCTAAAAATTAAAATATGATATTGCAATAATAACATAAAATTTACAAGTTTTCAAAATAAGGAAACAGATTTCTGTAATTGAAAGAAAAACAATGAATGTATGTTGTTAAACTTTTGATATAATTTTTCCACACACTTGACAAACATCAACAAATGGTGCACACGTTTAATGCAGCCATCGCTTGCAACGAATACATTGAATCCAATCCACTTTCTATGCTGTCAGCTCATAATCTTCCTCACATCCAACACATATATTTGATAGATTATTGGATACATGCAACTTAATTTTTTGTTTCAAACAACTTGGAACAGCTTTAGTATCAATTAGCGTTTTTTGAATTTTATTACATGTTTTTCTCATAGTTTTCTTAGGCGTATTTTTTAATTTTAATTTTATAATATTTTCAGAAGACGTTAAGTTAATAGTTTGATTATTTTGGCGTTTCAACCTAAGATTTTTTACAGATGGTATTGGAAAAATTTTATTTAAAATTTTTGTAGGAGAAACAATAACAGGTTGTTCCTTTTGATTAACAATATCAAGTTGAGCATCAACAATATTAGAATGGTCAAAAATATCAATGTTTTGTATACACTTTACTGAATTAACCTCAATTACGTTATGAGAATTAACAATACTAGAACAATCAAGAATATCAATGTTTTATATACTCTCTATTGAATTAACCTCAACTACATTATGAGAATTAACAATCCTAGAACAATCAAGAATATTAATGTTTTGTATATCTTCTATTGAATTAACCTTGCAACTATGTTATATTTATTTTCCGAAGGAATTGTAAGTAATGGAGAAATTGATCTCGCCAGAGTAGAATTTGTTGATGTATTATCATCAGATTTAACGTACGTATACTCAGGAATTGCATCAGGGTTGAAAGGATAAATACCAGTAGCTTTAAATCCCGAAATAGCATTTGCTGGTGTTGCTGATTTGCCCCAAGTCTCCAAATTGTAATCGTGTAAGTTTTCGGCCAAGATGATTTTTCAGCCATTTAGAGGCAGCATTAAAACAATTATTTTTTACTGACTTAAAAACAGCACGATCTAAAGGCTGTAAATAATGTGTGGTATGACTGGGAAGACAAATTAATAAAATGCCTTCAGATTGTGCAAATTCAAGCATTTCAATAGAATTGCAATGAGAAGAATGATCATCTAGTATCAAAGCTACAGTCTTTACTGGCTTTCGGGAAAGAAAATGCATTCTAAGCCAATCAAAAAATATTGTTATGTTTATATAAGCTGATTTTTCAGACATATAAACAATAAATCCTGGAGGCATCTTCAAATTCTGATTTTTTGTTTTTTTCGTTTCATTATACAATCCGAAGGAAGAAATATACCTTCTGCATTATAACAAACTATTACTGTTATTATTTTTTTTTCCAGATGTTACAGAAAAAACAGATTTTGTACCTTTCTCAGCAATAACTTGACTAGGACGATTATTTAATTGTAAACCAGTTTCATCCATATTAAAAATAGAAGCTGGCTTATTAAACAATCCATTTTGTTCAAAAATGTTATCAAGAAGTTTAAAATATTCGCTTACTTTTTGTTTATTCAAACTAAGACTTTTTACAAGAGATAAACTTTCTGATTTATGTATAGAAATATTAGGATGTCTAGACAAAAATGAGTAAAGCCACTCATATCCAGCTTTTTAAGTATCATTATTGAATCTGTGTTTAATATAAAATACTTAATATTATATGAAAACTGTTCATATATATTCATATCGATTTTAACCCTTACACACGTAAGTGGGTCTGAGAGATCCCATATGAAGTTTTGAATGCTTGCTATGTGAAGACGGAATGAGATAGAAGATTCAGACCAAGACGTAAAAAAAGTTTGAAATCTCCTCTTTTGATTGATATGGTTGATCAATTTTTTTGGTCAACTAGAATTCGAACGGCACGGCAGCAAAGTTTTGTTAGGGTCAATGCGACCCATATAGTGTGTAAGTGAAACTTTTTTTGTGAGTATTTTACATAAAAAAGCTTTACATAAAAAATACGTACAAACAAGTCGGTTTGTGGATGTTACTCGCATATATTCTTTCTAAAGTTGGAATACTATAAAATGCTGTAGAAAAGAAAGTTTTTCCGAAATATATCATGAAACACATAAATTTTCAATTTTAGAAACAATTTAATCAAAAATACCTCATATTCGCCTTGTTACATAAGTACATTTTTTAATAGAAGTGACAATGATATAATTTTTTTTTGAAAGTATGAATCTTTAGCTTTAAAACGTCATATTGTAAAGTTCTTCAAAGTTTTTTGTTGCAAAGATATGATTTTTTTTTTAAAGTGGATGGTTTAGATGTCCAAAAATACCTCATATTCTCCATCTTACATAATTATACTTTTTAAAAGAAATGACTTTGCTAAATTTTATTTTGAAAGTGTGACTCTTTAGCTTTAAAACGCCGTATTTGAAAGTCCTTAAACGTTTTTTGTTGCGAAAATATGATTTTTTGAAGAAAAAGTGGATTTTTGATCAATTTCTCATTTTTGCTTAATGGTTTTTCTTTTATAACTTTACAATAAATTGTTTTTCGCCAATGCCGATTGTGCAGTCACACTCCTGAGATTTTGAACTTTTGTTTTAAAAAAAAATTGTAGAAAAATATTGATTGTAATCAAAGTTATTGCTTCTCAAAGTTGAAAAAGTCTCCCAGACCCAAAAATGTGTTTCCGTATTTTACAGGATCGGTGTGTTTCGGCCGATGCCCTGGCGTGGACCTACGCCAGGGCAAAAGCCATCCGCCTTGAGGGGGGGATAGTCACCCCCAGGGCCGCCGCGTTGCTACGGGAGAGGGCCCGTCGGCGGGTGATGAGGTCATGGAAGAGGAACCTCATCGACAACCCGCCGGCGGCCGGATCTCGGATCTTGGAGGCCGTCCTACCTGGACGAATGGGTGGGCCGCCCGTTTGGCGGCTTGTCCTACAGGACGACACAGGTGCTCACCGGGCATGGCTGCTTCGGTGAGTACCTGTGCAGGATAAGGAAGGAGCCGACGACACAGTGCCACCACTGTGGCGCCGCCTGGGACTCCGCGCGGCACACGCTGGAAGAGTGTCCAGCGTGGGAAGAGCTGCGCGGAGTCTTGAGGGCCGAAGTGGGAGATGACCTCTCCCTGCCGGCCATCATTAGTCAGATGGTTGGCAGGGAGAGCGCCTGGAAGGCGGTCTCCTCCTACTGCGAGCGAGTCATGCTGCAGAAGGAGGAGGCCGAAAAGGTGCGGGAGCGTCAGCCGGGGGGGTCGTATGCCCCCAGGCGACGCGAGGAACAGAAGGGGCGGCGGAGACGGGGGTCACGTTTCGTCTCGGCCCCCGCCCCGACCAAGAAGAAGCGGCCCCCGCCCCCGGAGTTCCACCGGTCGACGGCGGGGCAGAAGAGCCGTGGCGGTCGCCCCCTCGCTCCCCACTATTGCGGAGGAGAGGGACGACGGCGACCGCCATCGAAATGATGAAATGGAGCGACCCTTCTCCCCTGCGGCTGCCGGCCCAGCTTACGGGACGCGCGACCGTGGGAGGAGGGCCCCTCCCCATGTAAGTGAGCCCGGCGAGGCAGACCTGACTTAACGGTCCGGGGGAGCGATCGCGCGTCACAATGCGCCATCGCTCCCCCTCTAGCGCCTCGCCGGGGTGCTGGTGGGGGGAGGGGAAGGAACTCCTTCCTACCTCCTCACCCCCCAACACGGAGAAGAGTATGCCGCCGCGCCGGACTAGTCCGGCGCGTAGGGGCCCGGGACATCCGGCCGGGGGGCCGGACTCCCGGGCTTTACCCCCGTAAACATCAAAAGGGGAAGAGGTGGGGGAGGGCTGGTGTCCCTCTCCCCCGACCTGAGGCCGGCTTGGCCTCACGGCCCTGCCGGGGGACCCGCACCAGGTGCCCCCGGCGTGCTGAGTCGGCCTCGGCCGACCGGTCCGGGGGGCTCCGGAAGCATGCTGCACGCGTTCCCGGAGTCCCCCAGCCAAGGACCAGAGCCGGACACCCGGAGGGGTTTTAGTGGGTATGCCCCCGTCGTCACGTCGACGGCGGGGGAGAGCCCCACATAACCGCCAGGTCTCCCCCGAGGCCTGGGGTATGCGGTAACGCATTTCCCCTTCGTCAAAAAAAAAAAAAAAAAAAAAAGGATCGGTGTGTTTAAGGGTTAATAAACCCTAAAATCAATTTTTCTCTAAATTTTTTATATAATTTTTTAGAATTTTTCAGAATATTTATAATTTTATAACTTTCTCACTTTGTATACGAATTGGAACATTTTTTAGAAATACTCAAAAAAATTTTCAAAATCTACATTTTTTTCTTAGAATTTTTCAGATATGTTATGAAATTTCCAAGATTTTTGTTCTATAATTTCTGATAAAATCTAAGAAAGTTAAAAGTATTTTTTAAAAATTATGGGATAAGAAATCTCAGAATATTTAAGAATACAACATGTATGAAAAATTCTAGAATAAAATGTAGAATTTTTGATTATTTCTAAGTATTTCTGAAAAAGGTTCTAATTCGTATAAAAATTATGAGATAAATTTTCATTCGAAAAGTTTAAGAAGATTATATATTTTTATAAGTACAATATTAAAATAACATTTAAAATTATTGCTCAATGCTATTAAAAGAAATACTTTTCTAAACTTAGCGATATTGCGTCTATTAAATCAATACTAAAAGAAACATTCCAGTTTGTTGTTCTAAAAAATTAAATTACATGACTATCAAATAATAGTAACCTAATTTATCAAATGTATAATAGTAACCTATCAAATGTGTTTGATTCAGGGATCGCGGTTCCTAACGGTCGCATACTGCACACAAACGTGCACGTTGTGTACGTACAATGTATTTCGAACAACGACATCAGAAATGCGAGCATACTTCAATACACACATACACGGCGTGTACACTCGTGTCAGCTTGTGATCATGCTACCAGGAGCCGCGAACAAGATTGTGAATTTACAGGAGAAGAAGTAGACTAGATTTTTTGTAAATAAGACAGATTTTATAACCTCATCTTCTATCATGACAAAATTCTAACCTTACAACATTTATAAATATTTATCGTAATATTTATCAAAGCTATAACAAAATGAAAATAAAAACTCTAATTACTTATTTTTGTTGCATATATCTACAATAATTACTTACAAAAAGCCAGTGTCACAAACTATGTGATAAGCACTTATAGAATTCTGACAGCTCTGACAATGAGATTAACTCGCTGCCGCTGACTCGCGTAAGAAAACGCGCGCGGGTTCCTTGCGTTGCGCGTTCACTTAGCGCGAAATGGTTCCGCGTATCTTGATGTCGACGATAGACGCATTCCACTTAACGCTTGCAAAACTTGCGATCGTTATTTTTCTTTGTTTAATATTTGATAACAAGGATAAAACAACAAGAAAATGATTTCAAGAGCATTGCGAGCATTAAGTGCAACACACCCAGAATTGACTAATATACCTTAAAAAAAGTGGGTCATCTTGTCCGAATTGTAAGGAAAAGATAGCCATAGTATATATAAAAAAATAACAAAAATTAAAGTACAAATTATAAGTCACATTACAATTTATGTACCTTTATTATATATGTAACGTTGATTATAGTAGCTTAACTGTAATTTATACGATGTTATAACAACTTTCAGAAGACACATGCAAAACTTTGCAGGCAGTCAAAAGTAAAAATATTATATAATATTCAGAATAAGATTATTTTAAATACTGAACGCATATAGATTACCTTAAATATTGATCATGCTTCAAAATGACTATACAAATACACTATTTAACAATTATTAGAGAAATTACAGACTATGGTCATCTTTTTCGTATGGCCATAATACCCCAAGTTTACCCTATCGAAAGAGTGATAACAATAAACTTCAAGAAATCGAGTATCGATGCAGTGCACTTTCTTAGATAAATCTTTATCTAACAATTAATAACAATTAATAAATATTTTCAAAATAATTATCATAATATTTATCATAAATATTTTGAAACAATTATGATTAATGTTTATGATCTGTCAAAATCATAAAAACATTTATTATTATTAATGTTTATGATAAATGTTTATAAAATATTAAAATAAATATTATAAATATTTTAGTAAATGTTTTATAAATATTTTGTATTATTTGGGATAATAATATAAATAAATAATAAAGTAATGAAATCTGTTTCCTTTTCTCGCAATATTTGATAATATTTCCAAAGATAATAAATTTGTTGCCAAACATTGGTTTATAACACAATAATAATCATTCAATCTAATTATGTTCCTTTTTGATATAAAACACTGTTGAATTTTAATTAGCACTATTGAAATATTAATTTTTCTTTTTCGGATTATATTGACCCGAACGTAAAGGAACATAACAATTAAAAATAAAAAAATAAAACAAAAATTTTTTTATTACAGTAAAGTTTTTAAGACATAAAACAAAGTCATGAAAGGCCAAAACGCTCACTTGTCACATAAAAATGTTATAGAGAAACAAAAATCATTTCGGGTCAAGTATTTAGACCCGAACAGACCAGCAGGGTTAACAGCGACGCGTCTCTTTCTAAAGGGTCAATCAGAGAAAAAAGTTACGCATTTATTCAAAAATAAAATAATAGGATGGTCATTTATTGGTCAAAGTCGGATTTTAAGATCGGATAGAAGATCCGTGCGCAGCAGGTGGCCTATTGGGTCTTGATACAGAAACGATGACCGGCTGGTTGGATTTGGTTGCAGACTGCTGTGCCCTTTCAATGTTCATTCGCGGTAAAGATCCGGTAAAGAGATTTTACTAACAAGGGAACTGTCACGGGTGTCCGGCGCCAAAACACGAAAATTTAAAAGATTAGATTTTTATCCCTCCAATAAAATCTTAAGATTTAGAAAAGAATTGTGCAAAACTCAGTGAAAAATTTAAATTTATTTCTTCTTGTTTGTCAAACAAAATGATTAAATTTAAAGATATTTAAGAATTTAAGGCACACTCGTAATTGGGCAAATAGCCACTGGTGATTTACGGAGCTTTTACTCTCCCTGTGAAAACCGTCGCGCCCTGCTCCCATTATGCACGTGTTAGCACGTGAATCTGGAAGGCATATTACGCGCACCTGTGTATGTGTGTGTTTCGTCATTTGCCACGTGATAACTGCCAAGTGGGTACCGATCAGATTGCTATCGCGCACATACATGAACACACACCTTACAAACGTCTCAATAGAAATGTCGATTTTAAATTACGATTTCCCGACATATAATATACGTATATGTATAATAATAAAGTATTTCACAATCGATTAAAGTCAACAGTACTATGATTAGTAGAAACAACCCTTTGTAATTTAGACCAGCTAAATGCCAAAATCGGGCGGCTATTTAACGTCTTTAATTAAGTCATGAGCGATACCATACCAGAATCGTCTTTATCTCCGCCCTTTATCTCCCATTCAACGAATTCGAGCCCTTTGAGTAGCCTAAAGCTCGTCTAGTTACATTGCACACACTTATTCGTATGTATGCGACACACGCGCTCGTTTACATGTGTGGTGTATGTTGCGAATCGAGTCCCCGAGTGCGTACGTGCGTGCGTGCGTGCGTGCGTGCGCGCGTGCGTGCGTGCGTGCGTGCGTGCGTATGTGCGTGTCAACCATTTGTGTTAATTCAAAACGCTATTAATTACAAGTATAATTTATTAGCTCTGTAATTTTTTCCTACTACGTGACACATTCCATCTCTCGGACTGCGGAGGTCCATCGATCGTGCCAGACGAAACGATCCGTCGACTGTCGATGATTGCTTCGATCACGCGATATAATAGCATTACCATTTGTTTGTTCTCTTAATCTCGTGCGGTGTTAAGATGCAAGCATCGCGCGTCGTATACGAAAGGAATAATTCTCTGTGATATTTCATGAGCGACCTTGATGGCCGTTCGAGTCGCTCGCAAAGTCAACGTAAAAATCCTTAATGAAGTTTCGGCTCGTTTATTTCCTTAGACATATTTAGGACAACGATCATTAATTCCTATGAGATGCGTTGCCCCTCCCTTTCCTGCCGCTTATAGGTATTTTTCCAAGACAACCGCTATAACGTAAGGAAACATTGCCATGATGAACGATTTAAAATTCCACTTAACGTGCACATTTATTCCTTATCTCCACGAAATCGCCGTCCGATTTGATTAAAGGTCTATGATTAACCGTGCCGGTGTAACTTTTGATTAAAGTTTTGCAAGTCTGGCAGTGCCCATGTAATTAATTAAACGCAGCATATCTGGGCACGCGCCGGCGCTCGATTCCCCTGAATGTTTATTCCATCAATTTTTGATTGAACATTAATTAATTAAGTAAACGCGTGCCGCCGTCGTCACTTTACCGAGTGACAGGAACCTATCTACATTTTGAACTAGTTTTTTTTCCTATAGAACGCGTGTGCTAGGAGAAAAAAGAAACCTGGAAATAACGACAGCTGCTTTATACTTCAGATTCGTTATTCACGTCGCGTCATTGTTCATGAAGCTTTTAAATCTTCACGAATTGTTTCACTCCCGAGTGCAAAATGACAGCAAAATTTTATAATTTTGAGAGCACGAAGAATTTGGATTAAAACAAACGTAATCGTGCCAAATACAAAAAAAATCGAATACAGAGCGCCACATAATTGCATTGTTAAAGCCCGTTTTGTAATTGGAAATTAAATAAATTGGTATGCAAATATTTTAGTATAGTACTTCCGTGCGTAATAGCAATGTGTTGTTATTGATATAATATCGGTAATATAATTTTATTGGGACGAAATGTAGATCGACAGCCATTTAATTGCACTAATCACGTCATGATTAGCGTAATATGTCCGTAACACAAAAATACATATAATTCCACAGTAGAGATTCAATCGAAATCTGCGAGAATACCCAGCTGGAGATTACCACGTGCGTGCGCGTTTGCGGTATATGGTTTTTGTTTCATTTTTCTCACTTGCACCGTATCATGACTTGTTTATAACGTTCTACGGCTGTATTGCGTTTTAAAAAGGTATACAGGTGTATGTACAACGGCGAATGGTCCCAGATAACAAAATGCCTGCATAGTGAGTGCACGGTGCGCGCACGTGTGCGTAATAATGGCACAGTGTGCCTGCACAGCACCATGCAGATATGTCCGCATTTGAGGCTCATATCGCCCGCACGTGTGAATGCCGCACGCATGCGGGCGACATGAATCTGATATGAGTGCACCAATTGAGATTCATATCGTCTACACACGTGAGTGCCACACGCGTGTGAGCAATATGAACTTTATTTTATTGTTAAATTATAAAATAATAAATAAAAATATTAAAATTATACATAGGACTATCTTAAAAAACGTACACTAATTATATATATATTTTTTATTATTGTTATTACGGTATATAACAAACATTATTATTATTATTATTAACGTGATATAACAAACTTTATCGCCATTAGCGCGACTTACATACGTTTCTTCCGAATATCTGACTGGCGAATCGGATATCTTCGTAGTCAAACGTTAGGTTAGATATCCTAACCTAAATAGTCGTCAACTTTAATGCTTGATATCTCGATTCGCGGGTCAGTCCGACACTTTTTTCTGCCAAATTCGTTCATTTCGTGCGAAAACGCGTCGAATAAACCTAAAAATCAGAGGTGGTGGGAGTAATCTTAACATTTACCCGAACATACAATAATAAACATGTATCTACATACCTCCAAATGATTTAATTATCCCTCCATCATACTTCTTTTTCTTAATTGGTACGGACTCGTTCAACCTTCCACTCTGCAATATAGTTAACTTAACGAATTATAATAGGATTGCATGAGCAAAATCCTAAGCACAATCAGTGTATGTATGTACTGTACACGCAGCTAACCGGCGAATGGAACTTTTTTTTCACAGTCACTGCGGTGCGTTCAGAATAAACGTGCGCGCAAGTTTAAACTTAGAAACTGGATTGTAATATTGCCTTACAATAAAATGGGATAAAATTTAAAAGTTAAAAAAGGAAGCACAATTTTGTAAATTACATAATACGTAATATTTTTAAATTCATAATTAAAATTGAAAATATTTAAAATAGATAAATAAATAGATAAATAATTTAATATATTAAATAAAAAATTATATGTATTATGTGTATATAATATAAAACTATATTATATACAGTTAAATTATATAAATTATGTATGTTATATATAAATTTCATATTGAAAATTATTTAAAAATTATAGTAAAAAAGAAACTGTATTTGTCCTACAATTTCTGATTAATTAGCAATAAAAATTACAAAAAAATCATATATAAAATGTTTCTTATGATACTAAAATATATATTTTTTATATATTGTTATATTAATAAGAACATTATATAAAATTGTAAAATGCATGATGATTTAATATTTTGGTCATTTTTTACTCCGTCACGTTGTGCAGGCAAAGTGATTGCGTTGGTGCATGCACGTGTGAGTATCATGTGAGGGTGATATAAATTCTCACCATGAAAAATACACCATGATAAATATACAATCATACACAACGATAGAATATATAAAATATTCTTTTCGATCACTCATATATCTTCTCACGCATGACTTCATAATGCCACCTTCCATGCACGCACACGTGCCGCTATCACATTGATAGGGCAATATGACTGCGATGTTGCACGCATACGTGATATCACGCTGTGAGGGTGACGTGAGCCGTCACAAATTGTTATCTGGGCGTGGTGGTGGTGATGGTGAGCGAGATGCATTTGTATTAACGTATTGCTGTGCGTCGACGAATGCAACAGATGACACCAATTAAAAAACGAGTTATCGATTACCGGTTTCCTTTTTTTCTTTCTTCCTCTGTCACACGGGCGTCCGTTTCGTCGTGACGATTATTTTTGCATTGCTTTCTGCAACGTGGCCCGTAAGAATCATCTTATGGATCAATATCTAAAATTTCAGCAATCTCGGAATGCACATGCAATATAGCTGCTAAATTCAATCGAACTTGTTGCATCGTAGAACGCATAACGCAAATATGCTTTTAACCTTCTCAAAGTAAGAAAAGAATACTGAACTGCTATTATTATACAGATTATGATAGCATTGAGATTTTTTGCAAGTGGTTCCTATCAAATGGATATAGGAAAAAATATTTATATAGCTGTCAATTACTTAAAAAATATTTATATGGTCACACTTTTGGTCCAACGTTTGTAAAAAGTTAATATATTTTACAACGTTGCCAAGCCATTATTTATTATAATAGAAAACACGTACTACAAATGCAAATACTACAAAACAGTACTCAAGAGTATGACATGAGGAGCATAATACGATTTTCCACTGTTCGCAAAGTGTAAGCGTAAAGTGGCGTACAGACTCGAGAATAGGGCATTTCATTCTACACAAAACAGGCTTGGAGAAAATGATATAACAAAGAAAATAATTTTTGCGCGCTAAATTGGTAATAGAAAGGGTTGGGATACAATACAAAATATTTTCAGGTATCATTGCCAGCACGAAAGAATTACTTTATAAAAAAATGTTTCTTATTTAAACAAATAACAGAAAAATGATTCCAGATGCTATTTTACATTTGAGAAATTAGTAAAAAAACTATAATTTTATATTTGTTTATATAAATAATATGCTTTAATTATACATATTTCATTTTTTCAATAACGTATATTATCTTGATCTAACAATTATATACACATATCAGTATAAAGTATTCACAGGTCATCATGAGGGATTAGTTCGCAGCGATCACGGAGGTCAAGCAACGTTCACCGGAGTCGCGACTTGGATGGGTGACCGCTTGAAAATTTCCGGAAAAAATTTCTAAGAAATTGATTTTTTTTTGCAAAAATTGTTTTTGAAACTATTACAAAAATGTTGTTTTGCTCACGTAGATTCCATTTGAATGATTTACGTAAAAAAAATGCAATAAATTATATTTAATTATGGATATAGGAAACGGATTCAATGTGTTCAGTTTCTATAAAATTCAATACTTTTTTTGCGGATTCAGAAACATGATTCATATGGATTTATCCAATCCAATCATTTCTCGTTTGCTGGGCAGTCATCTGAGCGGCTGATGCTTACAGTTTTTCCACTGTTTAACACTGTAAATGGTTGGTGGTCAATTGCAACGTGGTCATAAGACTTCCACCCCATCGGTAATATACTTGCTTTTTGATTTCACTTCTTTTGATGATATTATATTTGGTTTTATTTATTGTAGTTTTTGTTTGGTTTTACATTATTAATATGTCTATGTGTACGACTTTATACGAATATTTAACATTTAAAAAAAAGTGTGATTGTTCAATGGAATTGGTCTTCCGGAAAAATCATTAAAAAATAAAACACATTTGCAATAGTATCTCACAGGTGATGCAAAAAACTAAAAAAACTGATAAAGATAATAACATTAATTATGACTTTTGTTTTGTAATAAATTTATGTATCAATACCAATTATCTAAATGCATATTTAAAATAGATGCGTAAAATTGAACTTTTATATCTATTAATATGTAATAGGTATATTTATTAATATGTATACATATGTACACTGCCCGTCATTGATTCGACGGGTCATAGTAGATGGCTGACTTACCGACGTCATAGTCTAACATATACAATATATGCTAGACTGTGGCGTCGGTAAGTCAACTACTATGACCCGTCGAATCAATGACGGGTAGTATACATATATGTAATTCATGGATACTGTTTTTTTATAGTTAAATATATTATAAATAATATCTTTCCTTAGAGAAATGTAATACTGGCAATATTGAATTAGCTAGTAATTATTACTTATTTTAAATATTAAAAGTACTAATCAACAGTACTTTTAATACTCAAAATAAGTAATAATTACCAATTTAATTTATTAAAAATAAAACTACTATTTTCTTGTCATCTAAGGTAGCAGTCATATTTGAATCGCATCAAACGCGTGGTAAATCGTTCCTTTCTAAGTGCGCATCAACAAAATGAAACTGTACCAATTGCACAGCACAATGAATGCGATCTACGTTCTCAATGTGTGAATCGCCCCAGGTCTTCTCTCTCTCTCATGATCAGGCTCAACGAATTTGTTATTGTCCGCGCGAACCGAGTTGACCAATCAAACTACGGCAGAGCGACGTCAGTGAATATATAGTTCAAAGCTGGCTTTTTGGCCTCTTAAGGCGATGCTGAACCGGTCTGTATACGTGCATATTTTTGGACAGGCATTTCTCTTAATTGGCTTTATAGATCGTAAAATCCTTCTCCACAATTAAAGTAGTAACAAAAACATACACGGGAAACTATAATTTAGTACGAAAAACGAAAGTAAATTAAAAAATTATAGTTTAATTATCGGCTTCTGCAGCCGACTCGTGACAACATGTGCCCTATATAAAAGTTTTAGACTTTGTATGTATGAAATAAGTAGTTTACTGCGTATGAATTAAATAAAAGAACAATACGACGCTTGCAGAATGGTCCTAGAAGCTCTAGTATGAGAGAAATGGATGTCTGAAAATTGTTTATGTAATTTGCACGTGAATTGGTGCAAAGAGCAGAAATTGGGTTCATTGTAGTTCAGAGATCTTGCATTAGAGGCGCTAAAGTAAAAAAAACAAGGACAGATGAGTGCGTTTGACAAAGTGCGCTAGTCTATTCCCCTTACTCTTCGCCTCACGCGCGACCAACAGTTCGCCGAAAAAAAATCTACAGCAATCTGCAGTATCGATGTTAAGTGAGTTCCACCGTCAGTTCAGCATCGCCTTAACTATGTAGGAAACAACCGTCCCACATGTTCTCACATCTACATGGCATCAGTAACATCTCAGCGGTCCTTGCAAGACGTCGGATCTTGTGTGTTAAGTTAGGTATAGTTGTTACTAGAAATACTTCCCACGATGGCCTACAGCTTGACTCTTAGAGACAGCCATTTTAGACGAATCCACAAAGTTTTTGAGAACAATTGTTTTACTACGCACACCTTGGAACCGCTAATAGTATCCCGTTTGGTTCTAGACGGACGTGTGAGTCTGCATAAATTTTTAATGCCATAAATTTTGGCAATGAAATCGCGATTATTTTAATGATGCTTCTTATTTACGCCTTAGAATTACTTTATATACTATTGTTGTTTTTCGCATTGTAATCTGCAGGATTGGAACGTAACGCGGTTTGTCGCGTTATCGTTACAATTACTTTTTTTTTATAACGAATCTGTTGTGTCTTCAGCAGGAATAACACTAATATTTTTACACTGTAGTTTCGTATAATCAGTATAGCTTGCACATTTAAATTTACATAATACAATTAATAGACGACGCAATAGACAACGCGTGTAAATTGTCCGCGTATGCAATATTATAACAGTCACATTTGCATTCGATGACGCTCGTATACGTCTCACAAGAGCAACATACATAACCCGGGTCACCAATTTTGACAAAACTTTACAATTATGTAGTATTAGTATAGAAGTACTAAATGCTAAACGGAGATCATGCATTACTTAACCGTTGACGTAAAATCGCTGTTTGAATTTCACCATATAGCTTTAATGCAATTTATAATGTAATTTAATGTAATTTTGCACACTTTCGGGTCATAATAATTACAAAAACAAGTAATAAAATTCACAGCTAGACATTAAAAATGTCTTTTATGTGTCTGTATTGCTGTTGAAATTATATTATGACGCAGCTGCAGCCCCTCTTCCTTAGAATTTCACGTTTTACTTCTCCCTCCTCTCGCCTATCTAACCAAAAAGAGACAGCATCCTTTTCAGGTAGTATTTTTCTAGATGCCGTTGAGACGCCAATTTGAAGCACGGACAGCACCGGCAGCCAGAGGCTGAGATTTCGCTGGTCGGCCGCGTACATACGTGTAACTCGGTCCTGTGCCGAAGCATCTGCCATCTAAGAAGCGTTGAAGAAGTGAACTACAAGTACAAATCGGTAAGTCAACTTCTACAATAAAACGTGGGGACAACCATTATCATACACCCTGTATATTATTAATGACTGTTACAGCGTTTTACCCTAAGAGGATAACATACCGACAGAACACTGTAATATACTCAGCGCTCGTTAGATGACAGCTGCGCCGAGCAGTGCCGAGTGATACGTACGTATAGGCCCCTGCTAAAAAATTTTCCTCAGATTATTTTTATATAATTTTTCAAAATGTCTGTATAATTTTATAGTTTTTTCAGACTTTTTCATAAAAATTGGAATACTTTTTATAAATATTTAGAATGTCTATATCTTTTTTCAAAATTTTTAAATGTGTTAACTATGAAATATCCTAAGATTTCTATTATTTTTTGTTGTATAATTTCATATAAAATATTATAAAATTTAAAATAGTTAAAAATATTTTATAAAAATTATAGGATAAGAAATCTCAGAACATTTCAGAATTCACACGTATAAAAAGTTCAAAGAAAAAATGTACACTTTTCAAGTAATTCTGATTATTTCCGAAAAATGTTCCAATTTGTACAACGATTATGAGAAAAACTTTTATTAGAGAAAACTTTTATTATGTTTTTGAGAAAAATATGAAAAATTCTTATAATTATGGAATTGCTCTAAAAAGTTATGCTATTTTTTATTTCTTGTTGGAAAAAGATTTAAGAAAATGTTAGAAAATTTGAAGAATTTCACATAACTTTACATACGAATATTTTGAGAAATTATGTAATTTCTTATGTTATGTCTTTTTTGGAAAAGTGTGTCAAAATATTAAAAAATTTAAAAATTTTTTAATATTTTTTTATGGGATTGTTTTCTGATCTTATTGTGATATTACGAAGCTTTATATTTTATGTTTTAGTGAAAAATGTAAAAAAATTTGAAAAAATTTTCACACAAGTTTACACAATTATTTATAAATTGTCGGCATGATACATTATGAAAACTTTTATAGAAAATTATGATAAAAGTTTCTCCAGGGAAAGTTGTGCATACTCCGTTATATTTTGCATTTATTACTTAGATTATTACTTTTATTTATTAATTTGATTAATAAATAAACGTAGTACGCAATAACGTAAATTAAAATACTAAATACATTTTATATATACATAATATAAAAATGATGTATAAAAATGATGATAATTAGATTTTTTTAAATCTTTTTCCAACAAGAAATAAAAAAATACCATAACTTTTCAGAGCGTTTCCATAATTATGATAATTTTTTATATTTTTCTCGAAAACATCCCTAATAAAAGTCTTTCTCGTAATCTTTGTACGAATTGAAACATTTTTCGGAAATAATTAAAATTACTTGGAAAGTGTACACCCAAGGACTTTGATTCTGTCCATGGTGAAATTTTCCAAACTAAGAAGTCTACATACTCGCAGTTCATGATTAATAAACCGACTAGAGTTTATTGGTTGTTAAGTTAATCATGAACTGTAAGTATGTAGAAAGATAGCGACTTTTCAGTTTGGAAAATTTCCCCATGGACAGAATTAAAGTCCTTGGGTGTACATCTTCTCTTTAAACTTTTTATACGTGTGAATTCTGAAATGTTCTGAGATTTCTCATCCTATAATTTTTATAAAATACTTTTAACTATTTTAAATTTTATAATATTTTATCTGAAATTATACAATAAAAAATAATAGAAATCTTAGGATCAATACTTCATTGTTAACACATTTAAAAATTTTGAAAAAGGATAGAGACATTTTAGGTATTTATAAAAAGTATTTCAATTCTTATAAAAAAGTCTGAAAAAACTGTAAAATTATACAGACATTTTGAAAAATTATATAAAAGTAATCAGAAAAATTTTTTAGCAGGAGCCTATACGTACGTATCACTCGGCACTGCTCGGCGCAGCTGTCATCTAACGAGCGCTGAGTATATTACGGTGTTCTGTCGGTATGTTATCCTCTTAGGGTAAAACGCTGTAACAGTCATTAATAGGGGAAAGTAGGTAAATTGCACGCACCTAAGGGAAATTTATCGCAGTGAAGTGATTTTTAAAGTTGAAATCGATACGAGTACAGAAATAGAAACTTTAAACATTTTTTTATCATTATGTATTGTCATATTGAACAATTTTTTATTTGATAATGCTATATTCAGCAAAAAGAAGCAAGTGGTTAAACGAAAAAATTTCTCGGGCCTTGGGTAATTGTACGTGCGGTTGGATAAATGGACGCGGAGGAAAAATGAGGTTATAGCCCATTCTTTTAACTACACTACACTGCACTACACTGTACTAGTGGCACTATAGTTGATCTCACGTGGTCTCACGCCTTTCAAGATGGATGCGTAAAATTGTCGACGGCGGACTTGATTTGATAAATAAACAATTACTGGATGACTATTTAATTAAATTTAATAAACAATAGCTCAAAGAACGCAGGAAAAAACGTACTTTTGTTAGGTATAACAAAATTAAACGAATAAAGTAAAAATACAGACTTATTGCCTTATTTTCTGAACGCCAAAATCGCAAGAAAAATCATGATTTTACTTTTTCTTATTTTTTAAATTAACTACGTTTTTAAATGATATAACGTATGGTTAAATATTTAAAAAATGCTTTCAGCCTACAAATATCGTCGTGATATAAGTTTTATTCATCGGGAAGGTGCCAAACCACGAAGCGTACAATTACCCAGTGCGTACAATAACCCTACTTTCCCCTAATCACCCTATATATGAATAATTATACGTATATTAAATATACATACAATTATTTATACATATAAGTTAGTAGGAAAATCTCAATTTTCCTACAACATTTATTAAATTATACGACTTTAAAATCTTGCATAAAAATTTTAATCGGCAATTATGTAGGTGTATTTAGAAAAATAGATGCGGAAGTATTGACCTGTTGTAAGACAATGATAACTATCGATGTAATTTCAAAATATTTCAAAGTTTTCGGCAAAACTATGACAATATATATCAATTTTTTTTATTTTAATGATATATTTACAAAATTAGAAAGAAATTGAAAAAAAAATATAGCTGTGCTATGCATGGAACATTTATAAATATTATTAATCCATATACATGTTTACAAAAATCTTAATTATTTCTAAATTACAAGAAATATTGCAATATGAAATATATTACACATATTCAGCATGGTGACATGTTAAATAAAGAACCAAACGGTATCGAAATCATTATAAAATTGTGAATAATTGCACTAAGATGATAATAAATTATTACAATTAGAAGCAGTTTTGTTAAAATATCATCTCAGGAATATTTGTCACAAATGAAATAAGTCTGAAATCGTTTGATTCTTCATATGAATGTTTCACAATTATTTGAAAAATCGTTTGATTCTTTAATTAAAATGTTACCATACTGAATGTGTAATATTTTACACAGCAATATTTCTACATCATAATTTAGAAATAATTGTGCATTTTGATAAACATTTATTTGGATTAATTCTTTTACAAATGTTTTACGTTTAGCACAGCTATAAGTATCTTTCGTAATTATTTTTTTCCAAATTTAATTTTGCAAATATATCACTAAAATGATTTGCATATCGTTGTAGTTTTACCGAAATACTTTGAAATTAATTGAACAATTATCAATATTTTATAAAAACTCAATACTTCTACATCTATTTTTCTAAATGTACCTACATAATTGCTGACTACAATTTTTATGCAAGATTTTGTCATATAATTTAATAAATGTCCTATCGGAGAATGTCGCACGTCTTATCGCCAATTCGACAACTCCACATTTGAAATCACATATAGCTGTTAGTATTGCTGTAACATGATTTTGAATCTCGAGATTCTTCAATTGAATTCTGGCAATCACAGTATTTAGTAACTTAATACGGCAATTAAAATATGTTTAAAAGATTTAAGTCCACTCTTGGCCACCAAGCGCGTTTTTATTTAACAAGTATTTATATATATAAAATAAATATAACTATTACTTAAATTATTTTTTTCCTATAACCTGTTTTCTCACATTTACTTTATTTTATATAAATATTTATTTATACAAACGTACATAGTGTTGCTCAATGGAAACCGCGAGAAGGTGATGGTCTCTTCCGTCAGGAGAAAAATATAAAAAATTTTTATCTATACTTGAAAGTAAGAAGAATTATAAGCAATATTTAATCAGCTACATTGTTTTACAATATTAACTAGTCGCATAAAAAATGGAATTAATTAACATTGCAAAATAATGTAACTAATTAAATATCACTTTCAAAATAAATTTTTTACATTTCCCTCAGTGTGTGTGTGTGTGTGTGTGTGTGTGTGTGTGTGTGTGTGTGTGTGTGTGTGCGCGCGCGCGCGCGCGCGCGCGCGTGTGTTGCGTACTTACATTGACACGTTCTTGTCGAACGATCTCCTTACGGACAAAATATTTTATACACTCGTCTCCTTTTAGCATTTAGTACTTCTATACTAATACTACATAACTGTAAAGTTTCATCAAAATCGGTGACCCGGGTTATGTATGTTGCCCTTGTCAGACGATTAAGTTACGACAATGGTTACGGGACAATGCTACCTTGAGTCTGAAGACATCATCTAGAAACAACTACACTGATTGTGAGTTGCAACTTCCGATCGATCCTTGACGAGAGAGGGAGTCAAAACGGCTCGGATACTACCAATACTTAATGTTTGATGTAACAATTCGCGTCTTCGAATACTTTCGCACGTACGATCCACGACCGTGATTTTCAGATAGAAAAATGATTCATTGGGATTTGATTCGCCTCATATATACTTTTGATAAACTCGCGGTTTCGTTCTGATTGGTAAATTGTCTTAAACTCTGGTCCGGTTTGGCAAGTCTTATTCTTTACAACTTGAAATGCTTTCTACGGTCGCAGCTAGATCTTCGTGCTTTTTTATTTGTGTAATTTTATATACTTTCTTATTTTTTTAGATTATAAACGCGACATGATAAGTGTTGTAGGTATACTCTGTAACTTTTAACGACAGCTCGGTATCGTTACAGTGTCGTTGCGCAGCTTTTCTACCATGTGTAATATCTGTGCAACGACGCTGTAACGATACCGAATTGTCGCTAAGGCCCGGTTTTTCATTATCTAGTTAACTTGTAGTTAAACTTAACCTGGTGTTTCAACCAATGAGCTTCACTTATGACATCATCATGAGTGAAGCTCATTGGATAAAATCGGTATAAAAATTAAATTACTAATTAATTTAAATAATTTTTTATGCTCTACTATCCCTCCTTAATCCCAAAAAACTGCAGAACCTAGAAAATTATTAATAAAGGGAGTTCTTGACATTTTACTCACCGATTTAATAAAATTTTATAGATATGTAGTATTTATTTATATTTTTACTGTAATAAAGAAATTTGTTGTGAATATTTGGCATTCTTGAAAAAATAATTTTATTTTGTTTTTTTTTCTTAAATCTTGTATTTAATCTTATATTTAATCTTATATATTTAAATTGTTATATATAATTTTTAAATTGTTTTTAATTATTTAATGTAAAATATGTTATTTTTTTTAATCAAGGAACTTAAAAATGCTCTTTTATTATTAATTAAATTAAAATTTCTTATGAATACAAAAAACATATTTGTAATAAAAATTTACATTCACTGTTTTAAAGTTTTTATAAAGTTAATAATGGATTCTTAATGTGATCAAACAAGTTCACGAATATACGTTAAAATTTTTGTAAATGACAATAATATTCCATCTTGCCAAATAAAAATTATTCTACTAAAGTGTATTTCTTTGCCAGTCTTGTGACGTATATTTTTATTACAGACCAGTAGAATTGAGCATTGTTCGTTATTTTTTGAATAATTTTTTATTTAGATGACTATTTAAATAAAATTTTATTTGTTATTCGTTATTTGTATTATAGACATTATTTATTATTCGCATTATTCATTATTCATTTTTTGAATAAATTTTTATTAGAGTAAAAAATTATTCTTTAATCAGAAATAAAATTTTATTTGAAAATATTGTTATTCGAGATAGACAAATAAATTTTTATTTGAATAACAGTTATTCAAATTAGGTTATAAAACGTAGGAAATGCGAGTCAAACGCGGTAATTAGTACGTCAATAATAACATGTACGAGGTGTGTTCAAAAAGTATCGCGAATTTTGAATTTTCGCGGGTTACGTATATTCGAATTTCGATCTTTTTGTGGCGTTATGTTGGTACTCATGTCTCTCACTTATGCCGACAAGCTCGGCCATTTTGAATGTTCACTTAATTGTTGACAGCTGCTTTGCTTGCACGTGTTTTGGATCGTCTTCGATTTTTACCTATTCAAAAAAATGGATCAAAGAACCTGTATCAAATTTTGTGTGAAAAACGAAATTAAGTGCGCGGATGCATTCCGAATGTTGACTGTGGCATACGGAGAAGCTACCTTGGACCGAAGCAACGTTTATCGGTGGTACAAAATGTTCTCAGAAGGCCGAGAAGATGTGAACGACGAAGAGCGTGCCGGACGCCCGAGCACTTCAACAACAGACGAAAAAATTAATGAAGTGGAGAAAATGGTATTGGCCAATCGTCGAATCACCGTTAGAGAAGTTGCTGAGGACCTAAACATATCGATTGGCTCGTGCCATTCGATTTTTATCAATGATTTGGGCATGAGACGGGTCGCCGCGAAATTCGTACCAAAATTGCTCAATTGCGACCAAAAACAGCATCGCATGAACATTGCTAATGAGATGTTGGACTCTGTCCGCGACGACCCAAATTTGCTCCAGAGGGTCATAACTGGTGACGAATCGTGGGTTTATGGTTATGACGTGGAAACCAAAGCTCAATCATCTCAATGGAAGCTGCCGCACGAACCAAGACCGAAAAAAGCGCGCCAAGTTCGGTCGAATGTGAAAGTTTTGCTGACAGTTTTCTTCGATTGCAGGGGCGTGGTGCATCATGAGTTCTTGCCACAGGGTAGAACGGTCAATAAGGAATATTACCTGCAAGTTATGCGCAATTTGCGCGAAGCAATCCGCCAGAAACGCCCGGATTTGTGGAAGAACAAAAATTGGCTTTTGCACCACGATAACGCCCCTGCTCACACATCGTTGCTTGTGCGCGACTTTTTGGCCAAAAACAACACACTAATGATGCCGCAGCCACCGTATTCCCCAGATCTGGCCCCCTGTGACTTTTTCTTGTTCCCTAAACTGAAGAGGCCCATGAAAGGATGACGTTACGCTACGCTTGACGAGATAAAGACGGCATCGAAGGAGGAGCTGAACAAGATAAAAAAAAATGATTTTTTGAAGTGCTTCGAAGATTGGAAAAACCATTGGCACAAGTGTATAATATCTTATGGGGATTACTTTGAAGGGGACAAAATAGATATTCATGAATAAATAAATAATTTTTGAAAAAACACAAAATTCGCGATACTTTTTGAACACACCTCGTACATATATTTAAGTCTTAAAAAATTATTCGTTATTTATTATTTTTATTCAAAAAATTGCTCATTTCTGCAGACAAGTTAAAAATTGTGCACCTGGCTAAGATGTTATTTTTACACTTGAATTATTTTTTGCGCTGCGTTATAGATAAATTTTATAATATCTGTTTTATTCCGACAATAACAACTTTGCTCTTCTCAAAAGATTGTATCATTATACAGGTATTGGCCAGACTTCAGTAAAAAAGAAAAAGGCGCCTACAGGCAAAAACCTTATAATATTACATCAACATCTGTTTACTTGGTTTATCTGTATAAGCTTAATTGCGTTATTTTGTGTCTCTGTACACACTCAGAAATTTAATAGCATTCGTATTCAAACAATGCCCGTTTACGCTATTGCTTCAAAAGCCGATCTTCTCAATTCAACAACATGTGGAAAAAAGTTACAGAACCTCCGAGATGCTGTTGATCAACGGATACTGTGGAACTTAAAAGGTAGGTAAAATTCTTAATCATAATCATATTGATATTAATACTAAACTTAAATATTAATCTAAATACTGAAATCGGATTAAAAAAATAAAAAAAGATTGGGCAAGAATGCCTTCAACAGTTGCAGCTAGATCATCGTGCTTGTATTGTTTGTGTGATTTTATATACTTTACTCAAATTCAATGAACTGCATGCCGAATTAATTTTCAGTCATAACACAGTTCTGAACAAGATTATCAAGTAATATCACGTATTATTAAATTGAGATTAATATTAACCCTCCCCTCCCCCTTGAAAAAACTGTAAAGAAATTATTGCAAAAAATATCACCTCAGCCAGGGTTCGAATCTGGGACCTCCCGAATCTCCGATACAGGTGTCTTAGCCAACTCGACCACTGAGGCTGTGATGATATTTCTCGCAATAATCGACTATGAGTTAGAAGGCTTTTCCAAGGCAGCGTGACTTTTAAAGTAGTAGAGAGATATTTTGACCGTTACGGTATCAATACAATGGGCAAGAATGTCTTCAACAGTTGCAGCTAGATCTTCATGCTTGTATTGTTTGTGTGATTTTATATACTTTATTTAAATTCAAATTTTTAGGGGGGGGGGGAGGAAAGAGTTAATATTAATCTCAATTTAATAATACGTGATATTACTTAATCTTGTTCAATTTAGAACTGTGTTATGACTGAAAATTAATTCGGCACGCAGTTCATTGAATTTGAGTAAAGTATATAAAATCACACAAACAATACAAGCACGAAGATCTAGCTGCAACTGTTGAAGGCATTCTTGCCCAATTCGTATTGATACAGTAACGGTCAAAATATCTCTCTACTACTTAAAAAAAGATTATTCATCTTTATTCTGATAACTCTGCAACTCTTCTACAACATTGCAAGGACATAACATTGAAACATTGAAACACTGTTATATTAACGTTGCGTCATGTCTCTGAGACATCTATACAATAGTCCGGGAGGTAATGACACAAATTTTTGACCAATATCGACAAAGCTGATTTTCATTTGTACAGTTGTTTTCGTGTTACAAATGAATAAAATGACCGTCAACCCACGATCCCGCGGAACGGGGGGCTTCCGCAGTGTATTTAAATAGTTTTTTTATTATAACGACTAAAGTATTGAAGTTAGGTAAAATATGTCTATAATCTTTATTGTAGAGCTTATCACGAGCTTCGTTGTTTGTTTTACCTTTCTTTTTGTAAAATAAATATTTTTGGAAATAATTAAAAAAACTATTTTTTTTTCTCTAAGTATATCTCGAAAACTGTACGAGAGCGCCAATTAATTTATAAGGAAAAGTTGTTTAGTATCCTTGCCTCTATAACATGTGTCAAGGTCAACATGATTGGAACTGAGTCCCCTATATTGCATAATTACCCTATTTTTTTCACATATTAGTATGAGTGACTGACGCACGACGTTCCGCAGTTGTCGCGGCTGACGGTATCCTTTCGACATTTTATGTCGAATGTTGTCAATAGTAAGTACAAGAATTTTCAGCTTTGTCGATATTAACTTTTCGTTAATATTAACACTTCTTTTTTTACATTGTTGAGACACTGTGGAAACCCCCCGTCCCGCGGGATCGTGGGCTGAAGGTCATTTTATTATTCATTTGTAACACGAAAACAAATGTATAAATGAAAATCAGCTTTGTCGATGTTAGTTGAAAATTTGTGTCATTACCTCCCAGACTACAAGGATGCAGCAACTACATTTAGCAGACAAAACAGATCAGTAAGCAGTCGGTGATTTTTATTGGGATTAATTTCTCCACTTATAAGTACAGTGAAGAACTAAAGGCAACGACCAATCATATTAAAGAATTATAAGCTCTTACTGATCTGTTTTATCTGCTAAACATATAATCATTATTAATAAAAGAAAAAACAAATGTTTAATTATATTTAAATTGTTTTATTCTTGTATTTTTGTAGAGAAATACACATACTTTAATAAACAATAAATTATATAAAACTATATTATTTTAAAAAAACTTTCATTTAATGGCACTTTTTACAATTTTTATGGAAGTAAAGGTTGCCACATTTAAATGCTTTTTAACATCAGTTACTGTAAGTTGACTTTCAATTTCTTTTAAATTTTCTTATAGCATAAATGTAATGTCTTATACGACGACATTAAGTAATATTAATGATAAAAAAAAGAATGACGTGGAGAGTAAGCATCTCTTGATACTATTCAGAATTAAAGTAGAATTGAGATTATTTCATCAAATCTTGTGAGATTTTACGTTTTCTCTTGCGTGCAGAAGTGTATTCCCTCATCAGATCAGAAGCATATGCATTAGGGTTAAGAAATTAACTAATAATAAGAAAAAGCCGGTACTTATTTCGTGTAAACAGTCTAATTTTTATTTTTAGTTTTAGATTCCAGTGGTGGATATAAACCAGGGTTTTTTTACGGAAATAATTATTGACTAGGCAGTCGTAGCCAATGTCTCGATATAATGAACAGCGATCCTCAACAAGAAATTTTGCCATTCGAATTAAACTATTTTATTGGTCATTTTAGACAAAATAGTACACTTCAATATCGCATACATCTATTCGAAGAGGTAAATTTATAAAACTGTTATCTGATAAGAAGGATAAAAAGACGCTTTGGAATAATATGTTTTATTCTAGAATGTGATAACGCTAGGACTTTGTCTACCAGCATCATGTTCCACACATAATCTAAGCTTTATTTTGGAAAAAATGTTACATGATAAAGATATCTTAATGTTTGACCTTTATTCCGCTGATCTCAATCTGATTCAAGTTAAAAATTTAAAGTACGATGACAAGTTGCTATCCGGTAGCGCGTTATTTTTTATCTGGTAAGTTGTAGAGAAAAAATGATAATTATTTCAAAATACAAACATAATAATATTATGTAGCAATAAGATGTAATAATATTTTTAAAAATTTTATTTTTATCCCTTACAAGAATATAAAGATTAAATAACGTCAATATTTTATTTACAATATAGGTTTAGGGTTTTGTTTCATGACAATAATCGGAACAATGTATGACATATTCGTTTATCAAAAAAGTGTAGAAAAAAATGAGATGAATCAAATTAATAGGAGTAAGTATATCATATTAACACAAAATTTTTACTTTAACAAATTACAATTTTGATGTACTACAGACTTCATTTTCTAAATATTAGGTTTATTTTCTCGTATTAATCTTTTAATTTCTTATCAAATTATTAATTTCTTGTTTAACTATTTACTAGATTATTTAATAGTTTGCTGTGACTCAACTATCATTTTCAATAATTAATAATTAGTAAAATAACATTTTTTGCTATATCTTGCATATTTGCGCGGTTGTATGAATTTTAATTTCTTTAAATATTATTTTTAATTTCAAACTTTAAATCTTTTCACTTTTACATTAGTATTAAAGGTTTTGAATTATGCTTTAGATATCAAAGATGTGTCCAAAAAAGAAATAAAACTAAATTCGTCTACGCATTGGAAAAGTATAATTGGAACAGTATTAATATGTTTCTCCGCTCATACAAATACACGAGAAATGTTCAATACAAAATTAAATGGCACTGTTACGTCCCGACCGAGCGCGGTGCCGAGTCGGCAAAGAGCGCGCGTTTCGGCGGGGCCGGCTGTTTTCGAAGCACGAGCTTCGGGGACCTCACAGCCCAGGGGCGGATCGCGTGACCGGATTTACCGGCGGCCGGGCCCAATTTCTCCGCGATAGGGGATCGAGAGGGGATTTTTATATCGCCTTAGAATGGATGCCGCGAGAGTGCCAAAATGGTTGCGTCGGAATCATTCCACGGCTTGTCATGCTTGTTTTAATGGGGCGTCGTGATTTATCTTTCGGTGACGCTTGTTGGGATGGCGATGGGGCCCTGAAGCTGTTGCCTTGATTGCAGACTGCGCCGGTCAGGCGATGGGTGACCCCCGTCCTTCTTGGCTATCCGGTTGTTCTCAGGTCTCGGTGGTAGTGCCTCGGATTGTTCACTACATTCGCGGTGTTGCATGCATGGAAGCGGGGGAGGTTAGGCGTGGAAATTGAGCAAAAGCGTTTGTGTGTAAACTACCCTTTTATTACTACAAGCATAAAAGGTAAGAAGCAGGTTACAAAGACACAATTTAAAACTACGACTACATTAAAATTAAGTTTATAGTGGATTTTGAACTAGGATTAAAATTAAAGTGGATCTCGAATTAGGATTGGAATTAAAATTAGAGTGGATCTTGAAATGGGATTGGTTAATGTTGGATTTGGATTTAATTTTGAACTTAATCTTGGAAATAGAAAGACTTGCTTAAACTGGTCAGCGCGTACTAGTAGCTCGGGGGGAACTCGGTCGCTGCAATTGCGACACGGAACCGTTCCGGCTACACTAGCCCTGATCTCAACTGTCGAGTTCGAACTGCCCGGAGTCGCGGGCTGCATCCCTATTTATATGATCTCTAGACAAAACTCTGAGAAAAGCGCGGCAAGTCGGTACTCTTAGTGGGGGTCGCTGCTGATGCAACCACCGCTCGGATTTTCTTAAATGAAGAAACTCAAATTTATGGATCTCAAGTGCCGTGCGAGCAAACTTCTCCGCCGCGACCATCCGGCACTGAAAAATGTCAAGGAAGTGTCAGTTCACGATTTTATGACTTTAACGGTCGCGCGACAGATTTCTCTGTCGCTGTAGCTTTCAAGTGCCGTGTGAGCGGACTTTTCCGCCGCAACCACCCGGCGCTGAAAAATGTTGGATTGAGATTTTATTACTTTTCGAGTGTCATGGGCGCAGTTTTTCTCTAGCGACCCTCCGTCACTGGAAAATGTTAATTACGATTTTACGACTTACTGGCCGTGCATGCAGATCACTCTGCCGCAATTATCCGGCGCTGGGAAATGTTAGATAGACATTAGTCTATGATTTTTATGACTTATTGGCCGTGCGTGCAGATCACTCTGCCGCGACTATCCGGCGATGGAAAATGTTAAGAACAAGACGCGACCTGACACTTGAATCTGTTAGTGAATGCCGACTTGCCAGTCTGCTCAATATCGGTGTCGAAAAATTATACCCGCAGAGTCGCAGACGTGACATCCCCTCTCTTAGGGAAAGAAAAATGTTGAATGTAAGTTCAACATTTTTCTTACAAATTACCAAAACTAGCGCTGAATATTCAAATGACAATTAAAGAAAATTTATTATGCTGAAGGACGCTTACTCTTAGGATAAAATGTAAAAAAAAATTAGAGATAGAAATTAATTTAATTACAATCTTTGGGGTGATTAGTACAATTTTCTTTCAAGGCGAATTTTTTACTCTGTTGAAATATTTACGCAATTTGCCATATGATGTCTCGTTGTTGACGTCTTTGTTCTCTTGATCTGAGCTGTCTCGGAGGCTGGTGCAGTAGGAGAATTAGTCGATCCAGGGAGATTGGTTCCTTGAAGTGCAGCTGTTGACTCTGCGTTGACAAAGATATATTCTTGTGTCGGAGGTTTTGATCTCGGGTTACCATAATGTAATAGGAGATTTGTGACCGAGCTCCAAATTGCGCTTAACAGATGTATACTCCATCCGTAGACAGAATGCAAGGCGTATCCGTGTATCATTATGTCAATTACAAGTTTTGTTAGGCGAGCGATAACAAAAATAGCAAGCACTCCTGCACTTGCTGAACCAAAAGTTACGAATCCGCTCCATATCCCCTTGCCTGTATTCTCTGCAATGTGGTTCAGGGCTTGTTCGTCGAGCAATCTCATCATCGAAATGCTCCCGTGTTCAATAGTCTGGCCCATTGCGCCTCGTGCAATGGCATTCAAAGTGTACGGTCGTTCGACAGGAAACATAATGTGATTCCTTAGGCGGTCGAGGTCTTCTGGCGTGTCTATGCCGCTCGTAGCTAGGTAGTCCGGTCTGACATATTTTTACTTTGGCTTTGTCAGTGGTTGAATGATGGGTGGTGCCAGTATTATGGTCGGCCTATTGTCTATGCGATACCATGTATCCTGTACCTTGTACATACTCGGAATAAGGTTATTGCAATCCCGTTGTGTTCCTTTCTTTGTTAGAATTCGAGAACGGGGTATCACAAAATAAGAGGTATTCCGGTAAGTGACCGGAAATTCGTTGAAACAATTTTTCGAGTGCCTTATTTTGCATTCGACGGAGACGCACTTGATTAGATGGATGACTTCTCCACTGGTAATTGCCGTATAGCCTGGAGTCTTCATAATGCGAAAGGCCATTTCGTCTGGTGCGATGCTGGCCAATGAAAGTGCGTTCTGAAGGACTTGTGTTTCTAATGTACATTTTTGTTCCATGATGTCGCGGTACAATTGTGTGAGTTGCGTTTTTATATGCTTCTCTACGTAAAGAAACTTTGAATTTACGTAGGTGAATATGTCCAGATCGTTTAACGCTATTTTCGATCGGGTTTTAAAAGTGCGGCCCTTTTGTGTTTCCAAAATCAGTAGCCTGGGGTGTTCCGTTGGGTACAATTTATAGCCGCATACGTTGATTTCTTTTCCTTCCAGCTTAGTTAGTGCAAAGGTCGTCTCACGCGTGGTGACGGTGTAGATTATCGGTGACGTTTGATTCGGTTTTGGGGAGAGCCTATTTGCCAAGCCTTCGTAAATGACGTCATAATGATCGAATCGGCAGCTATCTATGGTAGCGATGCTCCAGTACGTTTCCAATCCGTCGGTGTCCTTGCACATCCGGTTGGCTGTAGAACATCGCGTGCCAGAGGGTAGTATGATCTCCTTCGAGGATTTTTTAACGGACGCTTCAAAAGTGCGGAGGACGATTTTCACGGATACTTGGATAATTACCTGCTCCCAGTTTCCATAACCATCGGAGTATGGTGCGCTTACGCAAGTTGCGTCCGTGCCGGCTCGTCCAGCCAGCGTGACGCTGCGCCAGTGTGTGGTGTTTGGTTGCAACCGGTCAATGACGGCTGAGCCGAGAGTTAAAGAGCCTGTCTTGTGAAGGCGACGGCATCCGTCGGCTCCTAAATCTCGTAGGTATTCCTTGCGTCTGTCCTTAACGACAGATATATGGGAATGCATTCCGCAATAGTACACCGTTCGATCTATTTTAACTAGGCACTGAGTCACAGAGATTTGGTCGAAGTCGGACAACTGTAATAATTGCATATACACTTCCGTGTTGACGGATTCAAAATTATCCACCTCACATGTTCCAGTAATAAAAGAGTCGTGATATTGAGTCCCTCACCGCTGCAATCGTATCCAACGAGTTTGTTTGCAATTAACGGTAATGTGGAAAGAATAAAGATGAGATATGGATCCATGCTGCGCCTTTGTATTCGGCGGTCGCTTCTTTACTGCCGACGATCCTTTGCCTGCGTCGGGTCTGAGGGTCGGGTCCGGAGAGAACATCGTGGCATCGCTATATCTAAGGAGGAGTAGGGATGTTTCCTACGGCTAACTTAAGTTTATCGGTGTGGACCGTACGCGTTTTATCTCTTTTTATTTCTAGCTTAACGTTTTTGTTTTCTAACACTTTGATTATTTTATAACGTCCTATATATTGGCTAGATAGCTTATTTTTTAATGGTTCCCTTAGCATGTACACAAAGTCGCCTATATTAAAATTTTGGTCGCATTTTTTGATCATAGTAATGTTTGGATCTTAATTTAGAATTGATTAAATTCTTGCGCGCTATATTCTGGACTTCGCAAATTTTATTGAATAGGTCGCTTAGATATTGGGAATAAGTTTCATTTTTCTCCATATCTAATACAGGGTCGCTCGACGGAGTTTCGGCGACCTTTCCAAAACAGCTCATGCGGCGTGTACCTTCATGCACGCTGGTATTGTAGGAAAAACACGCTAGTCTGAGATACTCGTTCCAGTTATCCTTTTCAACAAATTGTTTCAAATATTCACACAGAACATGGTGAGATCTTTCCACAGAGCCGTTCGATTGCGGCCTATATGCAGTGGTTCTGCATTTTTTGATTTTAAATTTTCGTGCCACATTTTTCATGAGGCTGCTTCCGAAGTTTCTACCCTGGTCAGTGAGAACCGCTTTAGGAGCGCCAAACGTGCAGATGAATTCGTTCGCAAACGCTTCGGCTATGTCTGGGGCGGTAGTACGCCTTAATGGAATAGCGAGGAAATATTTGGACAAAAGGTCTTGAATGGTCAGAATATAACTGTGCCCGTCTTCGGTCATGGGCAGAAGGCCCATAATATCCATAGATATCTTCTCGAACGCGCTGTTCGGAGTGTCTGTCAGAGTCATTGGTTGTCTGGTTTTCAATCGTACTAATTTCTTTAATTGGCAATCACGACAGTTGCGAATAAAATTTTGTACATCCTCTTTTATTTTAGACCAATGATATCTGTATTTAATTCTATTCAGAGTTTTAGTGACTCCTTTAGGCTACCTATCGCGGAGCAATGATTTTCCTTGATGATATCTGTGCGGTCTTGTTCCGAGGGAACCTTTATTTCGTTAGAACAAATTATAATTTTAGCCGGAAAGTCTCTAAATTCTCGCGCCAGAAGAGTGCGAACTGTATCCCGGGTGATATCAATAACGGGACCTTTAGCTAATGATACAGTCTTGAGCTGGAGCTCGTTGACTACATCACGAAATGAGCCTATCACTTCTTTTAATGTTTCTAACTGTAAAGTGGCGAAAACGCGATCTTCAATTATAAGAACGATTAAATTTTTCTTCCCTAAATTAATGACTTTTGCGCGGCCAACCATAGTTTCCTCTATCCGCGGTAACTGATTTGACTCTTGTAGAATGCGTGTCCTGATATCACACGGTTTGCCATTGAGCATTGTAAAGATTACGATATTATCATTACGAGTCTGTAGACTGTCACGTACGTCGATTATTTGAGCTCTGTTTGGAAGTGGCGGTTCGTTTGCAGGGTCTGAGAGGGGTTCGTCTGATTCAGAGTCACTTTCGCTGTCGGATAATGATTCTACTTCTGAGGGAAGATCGAATTTTACGACTTTTCAAGGGCGCGATTTTTCGGTCGCAGTTGGTTCAAGTGGAGGCGTCAGGTCGGTGTTTTGTGACGGATTTATTGCAGGCGGCTGTCGGTTTTTAATGCGTTGGGACCGACGAAGCGGTGTAGTGTTTTGTTTATCTTGGGACAAGGGGAAGATTCCGTGCGAAACAGGGTTTTGAGACAAAGCGTCTGCGTTTGCATTTGCTTTTCCCACTTTGTATACAACTTCGTAGTCATACTCAGCTAGTTTTAATCGCCATCGAACGAGTCGTGAGGTGGGATCCTTTACCGAATGTAACTAAACAAGAGGTTTATGGTCGGTGACAAGGGTAAATTTCCGCCCGTAGAGGTACGGTCTAAAGTAATTGACACAATAAATAATAGCTAAAAGTTCTTTTTCTATCGTCGAGTAATTACTCTCGACGGTGTTCAACAGACGCGATGTGTAAGCGATCGGTAAATCTTTCTCTATAGTGCCTTGACTCAGCACGCCGCCAATAGCGTAATCCGAAGCGTCGGTTGTCACAACAAAAGGTTGCATGAAATCCGGATACTGTAGTATTGGTTTTGAACATAATGCTTGGCGTAATTGCGTGAAGGCCTCCTCCTGCGCTCCTGACCAAACGTTTTATCTTTCTTTAATAGGGTTGTCAACGGCTTTGCGGTCTTTGAAAAATTAGGTATAAACCGGCGATAATATCCGGCGAGTCCTAGGAATTGTTGAATGTTTTTAGTGCTTGCAGGCCGGGGAAATTTCTCTACGGCTTGGACCTTTTGTGGGTCAGGCTTCACACCGTCCGCGCTTATTACATGACCTAAGTATACAACCTCTTTCTTCAGAAACTCACACTTGTCTGGTTAAAGTTTCAGATTTGCTTTTCTGAGTCTGTCGGCTAACTTATTGAACTTAATAATATGCTCACGCAATGAGCTGGCATATAGAACTATATCGTCGAAGTATATAAATAACTCTGTGCCTTGCAGGCCCGATAACACCCGATCCATGAGGCGTTGAAACGTCGCAGGGGCGTTTTTCAGCCCGAACGGCATGCGGTTAAATTGATAGTGCCCATAGGGCGTGGAGAAAGCCGTCTTCTGCGCATCTGCTTTATGCATCTGCCTTATGCATCTGGTGAAAACCCGACACTAAGTCAAATACGCTGAGGTATTTTGCGCTGCTTAACTGATCTAAAATTTCCGTGATATTCGGCAGGGGGTATGCGTCACCGACCGTTTTTTTGTTTAGAGCGCGGTAGTCTATTACCATGCGCCATCTTTTATTTCCTTGAGAGTCGGCCTTTTTCGGCACAACCCACAAAGGAGAGTTATAAGGAGAATCGGAGGGGGAAATAACTCCGTTCTCTAGGAGGGTCTGAACTTGTGTATTTATCTCCTCCTTATGGATGGGGGGAAAGTGATATAGTTTCGTATGGATTGGAATTTCGTCGGAGGTAATGATCTTATGAGAGGTTACGCTCGTACAACCGAGCTTGTCTTTTGGGAGTTGAAATAGGTCACTATGCTTCTCTATAATTTCATTCACGTGTTCCGATTCTTTGTGATTTAGATGCTCGAGTCGAAGTAGTTCTTTAATCTTTTCGATGCGGTTGCCATCGGAGGCGTCTACCGTGGATATAAAAGCTACGCGATGCCCTAAAGCAAGATTATCTTTTACGTTGATTGGATTTAGAATACTTTCCGCGCTGCTAACGGGGGGATTTTGAGAAGTAGAATTGATTTGATTTAGAATATTTTCCGTGCCACTAACGGAATTTTGAGAATTAGGAACAAATGAGTCTAGAACTTTTCCCGCGCCGCTAACGGGGGGATTTTGAGAGATAAAGTCAAGTTCTTGTAATTCAATTGTAGGCACGATTAATTCGCGATCTGTATCGCTTGAATTTACTACTTGGATATAAACTTTTCCGTCTCTGTTTGTAACAACGGCGTCGCCGAGATATACGCCCTTACAGACGCTAAATCGCGGTACGTATCCGACGGCTACCCCTGGGTTCTTTATCCTAAGATAAAAGGTAGCTCTCGATCGGCCCGGTATAACCACCGTTTCACGATGAGCAAAAGAAATCTTGGTTTCTCGCCATTGGACAACTCGATTAACAAAATCTATACTTGCGGAGACGCGGAGGAAGTCCGATCCTAGGATACCTTCCTGCACGATCGGAAAATTATTTGAAAATACGTGAATGTGCATGAGATAACCCATGAAATTAATTTAAGTGGACCCGAGTGTTTCTACTTGCCCGTCGGTTATGCCGCTAAGGCGTAGCGTGTCGCTCCGACATACGGGTGTCTCGGGGTGGATGCTTCTTTCCTTTACAAGATTTGGTGCAGCCCCTGTGTCGACCATGAAATTTGTCTCTTGCAGGAGGCCGACCGCATTTACAGCGATGGTGGGGGCATGAGAAAAGTCTGAAGGATTTAGGACTGCGACTCGGGCATTTTGCCTGTTGTCGCTTCGATGGGATTGACTGGACGCGAGCGGGGGTGGGGAGGCCTGTCTCAAGGAGCGTCCACCCGCCTCGAGGGGCTGTTCTCGTTTCCTTGCCTCGCCTGAGAGTATTATACTCTTGTTTTCGGCATTCTTCGATTTCGTGCCCGGAATATTTACAATATCGACACCATTTTCCGGGCGAGTTATTGTAATTTCGAGAGGCGTTATTATCACTGCCTGCTCGGGCCGTTCTATTATATCGATAGCTGTCGTTACGACTAAAGTCGTGGGTATCGCGGCGACGAGAGTCATATGTCTCGTTACGGTGCGAATCGTGGTACCGGGCGCTTTCCGCTCGCCAATTGTCTCATGGCGGGCTGCTCGGTTGCCTAGCCGGCAGATAATCGCGTTTATACAGGCATACGGATGACGGCGTTAAATCGAGGGTGGAACGTCTCTCTGTGCCGCGCTTCAGTTTACGTAAATTTTCGTATCTCTGAATCTCTAATTCGTCTCGTTTTGCAATTATTTTAACCGCGACAAATGCTTCGAAGGGGCAAAGCTGTTTTTCGGGTTCAAGTTGCAAACGGAATCGTAACGGTAAATCCGCGTAGAAAGATTTAGCTGTTAACTCATCGATTTCTACAACGACCTGAGGACTCAATATACCGTGAGCTCGACGCTCCGAGTTGAGAATGGCTACTCTAAGCTCTTTTACGCGACTAATGTAATCTAAGATGTGTTTATTGGCCTTAAGATAAACCGTACTGAGTTTTCCGCGATACTGGGCTATAGTATTAGCGGACCCAAACGCTCCGTTTAAAAGATCGATTAACTGAGCTACTGTATCACAGGGCTCGTCTTCCACCGCGGAGTATGCACGACCACGAAGTTTGTTTATTAACAATGTTACGTCCAGAGTTGAAGTAGGATAGGTAAGACATGGAGGGAGAAAGGAGAGACGTAACAACTTGAGAATGTGCCCACGAGGCACAGGCAGGCCGCGTCGACAACCCAGAATATATGGATCAATGGGTCCACAGCGGGGGGCCCAATGACAAACACTCAGGGTGTTCCGCGTCCCTCGGTCCTGTTTTGAGGCAGCAAATTTAATTGCTTTACCTCGGGATCGAACCTAGTGGTTGGCTTAATAGAGCAAGGGATGATGAGTGAGGTGGAGAAATTAATTAAACTCCTTATAATCAGTCATTGATTTATTGAAAGAAAATGTGAAAGATAAATATGTATAAAAAAAAAGGATTAATTCTATGTAAAAGTAATTTATTACAGATTAGAGCTGGTAAGGCCCACAATTTAGTAATACAAAAAAAATCCGCAGACTCGCGATACAAAGCTCGAAGTTAACAATTAAATTATGCACATTTATATATACATATATATATATATATATATATATATATATATATATAATTTTATATATACTATATATATATTTACATTTATAATATTCTATATTAGTGTAACAAACAGAGTATTCGCAAGTGTGTATGTGTGTCTATATTGGGACTTCATTTAATACGGCGGTATTGGGGCGAAAGTGATTTAAAAATATTAGTTTGGGAATTAGATAATATTTTGGATATATATGGGGGAGATACACGGGGACTGGTGCATCGGGGGGAGACAGAGAAAGGAAGACACGGACCGCTTCGAGGTCAAATACTTCGGGGCCGATAGAGAATGCGCCAGGAGGGAGTGGGACAGAAGAGATCGGAAACATTGAGAGAATTAACTCTAGCGACTGAAGAGGACCAGGGGCAAAATAACAACGTGGGGGGGAGGTGAAGGTAGCTCCTCTACGATCTCTATACTGAGCGCGGGGCTAGGAGAACGATCCTGGTCCTCGAGATCATGCGATCCAAGGATCGGAGGGGTGGAGCAAGGTTGCTCCTTCTCCTCGTGGGGCCCTACGTTTGGGAAATCCGCAGGAGGTTGATCTTCCTCCAAATTGAGAATCTCAGGGGTCGGAGATCCCTGAGAAGAGAGCGAAATGGGAGAGTCCGGGAAGATTCTATAGGTTATTTGAGAATCGGGGGAGTCGGCGCGAAGAAAATTATCTATGGGGGAGTCAGCGCGAAGATTTTCTACGGGGGAGTCGGGGCGCGGAGAATTATCTAAGGGGGAGTCGGCGCGATAAAAACTATCTACTGGGGAGTCGGCGCGGAGAAAATTATCTACGGGGGAGTGGGGGAAAAATGCGAATGGGGGAAGTCGCTCTTCTTCCGGTGCGACCGGCGAGTACGAGATAGGGGGGCAAAGTCGATTGACTTGGGCGGCGATCTGGTGGATTTCCTCCTCAATGGCTTCGAGGCGGCGGATTCGGCGATTACGGCGATTTCGGCGGCGCTTCGCGGCTGCTCGTGACCGGTTTTTATGAATTTTGGGGACTTTATTCACTAAAATAAAAAAAAAAATATTCCGTTTCTCTCTTTTGGCGAAAAGTTAAAATTTAGACAACCTCTCGAGTTAACTCGAGTGGAGTTCGAGTGAAATCGAGGGAAAAGATCGGAAGTAAAGAAAAAGGGTTCGACAGAATCTAAGGGGAGAGAGGGAAACGAGAATTCTTACGAGAAAATCCCTAGAAAGGAAAGGATTTAAAGATAAAGAAATTCTTTCGGATTAACTCTTACGAGTTAATCCCAGGAAAGAGAAGAATTAAAAATAAAGAGTTTCTTTCGGATTAACTTTTACGAGTTAATCCCAAGAAAGAAAAGAATTAAAAATACAGAGATTTTTTCGGATTAACTCTCACGAGTTAATCCCAAGAAAGAAAAGAATTTAAAGATAAAGAGATTCTTTCGGATTAACTCTTACGAGTTAATCCCAAAAAAGAGAAGAATTAAAAATAAAGAGTTTCTTTCGGATTAACTCTTACGAGTTAATCCCAAGAAAGAAAAGAATTAAAAATACAGAGATTCTTTCGGATTAACTCTCACGAGTTAATCCCAAGAAAAAAAAGAATTTAAAGATAAAGAGATTCTTTCGGATTAACTCTTACGAGTTAATCCCGAGAAAGAAAAGAATTTAAAGATAAAGAGAGAGAGAGAGAGAGAGAGAGAGAGAAAGAGAGAGAGAGAGAGTATGGAGAGGAGCATGGAGAGGAAAGAGTAATAACCTCAATAAATGTATTATGTTCAAAATCTTTCGCGCTAGAGAGAGAAAGGGTGTTCGAAGAACGAGAGCGAAACAAACGGTTGATTCGGGACTTACTGCTTGCAGATTGTAGCGTGAGTCGATGCAGGTGAATGCTATTCTCTCGGAGCCGCAGGGCTTCAAACTGGGCCGGACTCGGCGGGAGGTAATAGATCCGGTCGGGGGTGTTCCGGGTCCAATGGACAATGGTCCGCAGATCCCAACCGGGGACGTTTGAACTGACACTTTTTCCTCTCGACCGAGACTTGCGCTGCGCACGAGTTTAAAGGCCGCGGATCCGAGAGTCGCAGAACTCGGGCATGCAATATGCCACGGAACTGCGATTCGGATGAAGACGAGACTAGGCTGAACCGAACTGTACGGTCTGCGTGAAGCGAACTGTGTATTGTGAACTGCGAACTACGAACTTCGTACTGCGCGCTCCGCTGGAAGACGCACCTATTTATACTATTTTTCATCTATGATTCCCTTTGTCCCTTCGAGGGCCGTGTGCACCACTTTATTCATTAATACACCTACGTGCAATATTTACTTTTACGACTTTTTTATATTCCTCGGTAATTGTTATCCGAGAAAGCGGCAGGTTTGACAATTGAACTCTCAGAAGCATTAAATGTCAAAAAATTCTTTGATTTGTCGCTATGCGGGTGTCGGGCATCAGAACTCAAAGGGATGCACACGTGCGTCTTCCAGCTCCCTGATTTTACTATCTTGGGTGTTTCCGGTATCGAGCAACGGTGTTACCTCAGATCTCCTCAATTGATGAATTTATAACTACTTAATTCGTGACATCCGGTTATTGCCGTGAGAGTCACCGAATTCTTGGGCTCGGGGTGAGATCACCGTCGCTCGCCTGTTAATTAGAATATCCGCTGGTTGCGAAGGAAAGAATCGTTACTCCGCAGGACGTAACAACAATCTCGTTAGTGATTTCTCGTAATTTGGCGGTACAATATCGCAGGCACGTCGGCATGCGCGTGCAAATTGTGAAAAAGGGACGCCAAAATGTGTTACACCCTTGATCGCTTCGCGAAGAGATATCTTAGGCATGTGCGTTGCATGCGCGTCGGGTACAGGTTCATTAAATGAGGAATGCCGATTGTTAGAATCAAAAAATGGCTGTCCTGGAGGTAAGCTCGGACTATGCGCTTCCGGACGTCTATTTTTGACCTAGTGCCTGAGTGAATTAATCTCGCGCATCATCTCATTCTTTAGCGCCGCGAACATATTTCTTACGTCGGATGCAAGAGTCAAATTTACTTCTTTAGTGCGTTCAAGTGTTCTGCGTTCTTTTTCCAACTGCATTCTTTCGCGGTCTATCGCGGCGGCTTTTGTCTTTCGCTCGTCTCTTAATTGTTTTTCATGTTTATCTTGTGCTAACCGTACTGCATCTAATTCCTCCTCGATGAGGGCCGTTTTGGCCATGGTTTTCGCGAAGTTGCGGGTTTCCATTATTGGAGCGATCGATTCCACCGCTGTCACCAGACAATTTAACAATTATGTTACGTCCCGACCGAGCGCGATGCCGAGTCGGCAAAGAGTGCGCGTTTCGGCGGGGCAGGCTGTTTTCGAAGCACGAGCTTCGAGGACCCCACAGCCCAGGAACGGATTGCGTGGCCGGATTTACTGGCAGACGGGCCTGATTTCTCCGCGATAGGGGATCGAGAGGGGATTTTTATATTGTTTTAGAAGGGATGCCGCGAGAGTGCCAAAATGGTTGCGTTGGAATCATTCCACGGTTTGTTATGCTTGTTTTAATGAGGCGTCGTGATTTATCTTTTGGTGACGCTTGTTGGGATGGCGATGGGGCCCTGAAGCTGTTGCCTTGGTTGCAGACTGCGCCGGTCAGGCGATGAGTGGCCCCCGTCTCTTTTGGCTGTCCGGTTGTTCTCAGGTCTCGGTGGTAGTGCCTCGGATTGTTCACTACTTTCGCGGTGTTGCATACATGGAAGCGAGGGAGGTTAAGCGTGGAAATTGAGCAAAAGCGTTTGTATGTAAACTACTCTTTTATTACTACAAGCATAAAGAGTAAGAAGCGGGTTACAAAGATACAATTTAAAACTACAACTACATTAAAATTAAGCTTACAGTGAATTTTGAACTAGGATTAAAATTAAAGTAGATCTCAAATTAGGATTGGAATTAAAATTAGAGTGGATCTTGAAATAGGATTGGTTAATGTTGGATTTGGATTTGATCTTGAACTTGATCTTGGAAATAGAAAGACTCGCTTGAACTGGTCAGCGCGTACTAGTAGCTTGAGGGGAACTCGGTCACTGCAATTGCGACACGGGACCGTCCCGGCTACACTAGCCCTGATCTCAACTGTCGAGTTCGAACTGTCCAGAGTCGCGGGCTGCATCCCTATTTATATGATTTTTAGACAAAGCTCTGAGAAAAGCGTGGCAAGTCAATACTCCTAGTGGGGGTTGCTGCTGATGCAACCACCGTTCGGATTTTCTTAAATGAGGAAACTCAAATTTATGGATCTCAAGTGTCGTGCGAGCAAACTTTTCCGCCGCGACCATCCGGCACTGAAAAATGTCAAAAAAATGTCAGTTCACGATTTTATGACTTTAACAATCGCACGACAGATTTCTCTGTCGCGGTAGCTTTCAAGTGCCGTGTGGCGGACTTCTCCGCCGCAACCATCCGGCGCTGGAAAATGTTGGATTGAGATTTTATCACTTTTCGAGTGTCGTGGGCGCAGCTTTTCTCTAGCGACCCTCCGTTACTGGAAAATGTTAATTACGATTTTACGACTTACTGGCCGTGCATGCAGATCACTCTGCCGCGACTATCCGGCGCTGGAAAATGTTAAGAACAGGATGCGACCTGACAGTTGAATTTGTTAGTGAATGCCGACTTGCCAGTCTGCTTAATATCGATGTCGAAAAATTATACCCGCAGCGTTGCGGACGTGACACATAATAGCGGTTCTTCAGGGCTTAAAAGTTTTAAATATGAGTATTATAATTGCATTTCACTGCATATATTTTGGAATAAATTCTTTTGGTGAGTACATTTTGGACTTTTCTACAGAATGAATAATTTTTTGTTTCTTGTTTTTCATTTCATATAATAAAAATTGCTTTTTATTTGCAGGGAATAAAGTATGGATATGGAAAAATATGGCAAATTTTTATAATTTACTTAATCCAATGATTGGATTTGTATCAGTCGATATTTATTTCTTTTCAAGTGAGTTTTTGGTAGCTCATTAGTATTTGAGGGATAAAGTAAACAAAATTCCGATTAAGCCAATTCGATATAGAGAAAAATTAAATAAACTTTTTATCAATATAGTAAAAAGATTTCTTCGGTATGTTTTTTGATTTGCAAACATAATAAACAATAATAAACATAATAAAATTACTAATTTAATGAATGAAATAAACATATTTGCATGATGTATAAAATTTGAAAATTAATTTTTAATTTTAATATTTGAATAAATAATTGCTTTTTTTCACATTAATAATTAAAATTTTTGTTAAGGTTAACACCAGTTTACATAATGGTATTAGAAATATTGCAGTTAAGCTCAGTTTGGTTTGACAAAACATCGCAATTTTACATATCCGAGAGATTTCACGAAACTTGCGCAAAATATTGGTGGAGAAATCTTCTGTTCATAAATAATTTCTTCGATGTCGATGCAATGGTATGAACACATTTAATTAAAATTGTCTTAAATTAAAATAATACGTTAAAAATGCAATATTGAAATAATAATTGAACTTAAAACTTTTATTCTATAACTTTCATTACAGTGCATGAATTGGAGCTGGTATTTAGCCGTTGATACGCAATGTTATGTAATTGTTTTAATGATATTAATTTTATCAACTAGGTAAGTAATCAATTGTAGATTATAGATATAGTAGGGGAAACTGGGGCTCAAAAGGGTACAATTGCGTTTTATTTATATACTTATGAAAGAAACAAAGGAAAGTTATTGTAATCCTTAAAGCGCTAAAATATTATTTAATAATAATAATATTCTTAAAATATTATTTAATATTAATAAAAAATGATTATATGTTTGTTCCTGATAATATGAATATTATACAAGAAGAAAATAATATTCTTATTGTTACAGATATCATGAACTGTATAGACTTTCAAATGTTTTATACCGCCATGGACAAGAATAAATTCATTTATTATTGGTACAGTTACAAGTTATATTTTAATTAAATTAAATAATAAATTATTCTGGAAAAAGGTTAAGTATTATTCTTGTGTAACAGAGAAGAAGAGGGTATTACGGCTACTGTGGACATAATGGCTATCCCCATTATCTCCATTATTAGGTGACGAATTCTAATAATTGTTTATGAAATTATTCAATTAGTAGCCCGCCGTTTTTTAATAGCGTTAATATGCCAATACACAATAGCTTACAATTGTTATAAGGCATTTTTACTTTCGAATACTTCTAAACTTTTTCAAGATACAGTAGCATTTAATTACGCATATTTTCTTGTTTTTAAACTTGAGTGTATAATATTATCACATGAATGTAATTCGTACACTGCGAGTTATGCAGAGTTAAATAATAACATGGGTTTTTGTTAATACGGTTTTTTAAATGAAATTTTTATATTAAAATATTTCTTTGATAAATCAATTGTTATTCTAAAAGGTGGTATTCAGAAATATTAGAAATATCATTTGATGTTTGCTGTTTAATGTTATACGGAAATAAAATGATATTTCTAATGATATCTCTAAAGTCTTCAAACGCAGAAAAATTTTAAATCAGGAAAATTCAAAATAATAGAAAATTAAAAATATATAATTGTGTAACAAAATACTGTGTTTTTTAAACCAAACCGATTTTTTAATAATTATTTTTGGGTTAGCCATATTACTACCACTTTTTTTCTTCCACCAATTATGCAGTGCGTCACATTTTATAAATTACGTCCTAAGTAATAAATATTTTATTCATTACTTTGAGTCTAGAATCAATTAAACAACACTTTAGCAAATATAATCGTTCAAATTTCAATATAAAATGTTGATTATAAACAAAGTTATACAATAAAATGAGAATGGGTGCCATATTATCCTCTTCTCCTCTATTAAAAAAATAAAGGAGAGTAGTAATTATGGAATATATAAATTATTATAATTTATTTTTAATTTTTTAATAAATTTATTAATATATGATACAATAATGTTTGATATAATAAATAAATATGTATTATAATAATTTGATATATATTTTAGAAAACTATAATTCTATCCCAAGCAACACAGTTACGTTTAATAAATGTTTAATAAACGTTTAGCCGAAACGTTTTTGTGATGTATAAAAATACGTTTATTAACCGGTCGAAATGTCTCGTATAAAAACGGTATTTTACACTAGTAAAAAAAACGTTAAATAAACGTTGTAAAGTAAACGTTGTTGTAGATATAACGCCTGTGGCCGCACTCTACTCACGAGAAGATCCCCCGCGACGTGGCCACCTAGCGGTGGCGCCAGCACTCACTTGTTAAATCCATTTCAATCCGAAATTACAGGATTTCATAAATTATAATTAAATCGAATTTTAATGCGATGTGACACGCTAAGACGCTGACAATTCTTGTGTGCCATTTTTAAATAAAGAGATATTTTGATGACAACATTATAAATCACAAAAAATTTATATGTAAACTCTCTGAAGATTATTAACTTTTAAATATAATGAAATATCTTATTTATATTATACTTTTTACGTCTCAATTATTATAATTATATAATTACATTTGAAAGAACACGTTTAAAAATTGTCTTATAAAACGTTTTTATAACGTTTATTAAATTGGTACAAAAAACGTCTCAAATTTTAAACGTTTATTTTTCAGTTTATACGTATAAAATTGATTTTCAACGTTTATTAAACGTATTCTTAAACTAACTGTGTTGCTTGGGATGTTGGTGCGTCTTTTGTCTTGCCAGCTCTTGTAATATTTTCGTATTATTTGCGATTTACAAGCAATATGTATCTGGATTAGCTATCGCTGTTTATGTTGGTTTACAAAAACGCTTTGGTCTATTGGTATTGCATAGATCGTAATAGCGTGTGTTACTAAACACGGAGGTATGTTCATTTATTATTATATAAATTTATCAAAAAACAGTGTTTGTCTAATGTGTAATGTATAAAAATGCATATATACATACACAGTATACGTATATGTATATATAATACATCAAGGGGAACCACTCTTGAATTCTGGTATACAATCCTCTAGAAGGCCATTGAATTCCTCGAAGTCCGGTGAAGTCTGATGAAGTCCGTTGAAGTTGGGCATAGACCGATGAATTTCGATGAAGTGGCCATGGTAGCCACTTGAAGTTTTTAGTTTTCGTAATAAATTTGTGGTTGAAATTGATTACCAGAGAGTACACATGCTGTTTTAAAAAAAAAGGACATCTAAAGTTTTGATTATACCATTTTGCAAAGAACAAGTTAGCGAATTTCAGCGTAGTTTGATAAAATCTTGAAGTCAGAAGTTCAGGTGTATGTGTACACCTATTTTCTAAGTGGTTACCCCCTCAATGTACGTATAACGTTTGCATGCACGCGCACGCCTATATACATACGCACATATATGTATTTATATTATATTTTAAATTTTGTTATAGTTTAAAAATCTATCATTTTCATTATATGTTTATTTTTGTTGTAGGAATTGTTAATAAATTTCTGCCGTTCAAAGGCTGGATTCCTTTGAGTAGACTCACCTATTGCGTTTATCTTTTGCATCCTATTGTTTATGCTCATAATTAATCATTTCTATCACATTGCATTTATTTTACGTTTTGAAAATAGCGCGCTCTCAGGGCAGCAACTCAACCCTCAATAATCGCGGCAGCGATAGATGTCATCGCGAGCGTTGGCCAGTTCTAGAGTCCTATATAAAGAGAGAAGCGTCATCGAACCCCTACCACAACCTTCAGTATCCAATTGAGTCCTCCACCGCCATTTTGGGACCGCTTTAACGTCATCAAACACCATTCGTATCATTCTACAAACAGCTGTGGCCACAATATGGCTACTCGCATAGCCAATCAAGTATCAATCAGATTACCAATCAGAGCTTCGGACATCAATGTCGCTTCTCTCTTTATATAGGACTCTAGCCAGTTCCGTCTAGCGAGGGATATCTCTCTTGTCCGTCGTCATCGTAGACACTATTCTTCTTGTTCTGTTGTTCGGTACCAGAGCGTCGAGAGCTTGTAAAAATTTTGCAATAAAGATTTGTTTCTGAGTTCAATTTTGCTATTCAACACCTATCATTATACGATCGCTTAATTTATACAGTGAAACAATCATCAATACATTTAGAATTTCTGCCGTTTGTAAGTATACGAATATTCTATTAATTAATATTAAAATTTCAATATTAAAAAATGTAGTAACTTAATTTGATCTTTGGGTCCAGGTTGTTCTATCTGTGGGATACATTATGGTTAGTTACTTTTGCGCTTACGTATTATCTATGATAGTGGAAACATCTTGTCTCCTTTTAATGCGAACGTTCATCCAAAACCGTTCAACTAAAATAATAGTTAAAAAGGTACTTTAATATAAATTGGTCCCAACAAATGGTCCTTCGAGCCGGATAGAGGTCGAATCATAGTCCAGATACGATTCGAGTCTGATTCGAAAAAAACGTGAACGCATTTACGGCAATTTCACAAGGCAAGTTAACCAAGCGATAGATCCAAGATGTTGGAAAACGCCGGCAATCTGAGGAAGGCACGTGGATACGTAAAGGCAAAGCTCACAAGGTTGAGAATGCAAACGCTGCAAATTGTCAAAGAGAGAGGCGAGCTTGACAAGGAGCAAGCCGAGTCAAGGTTGGAAAAGCTAGAGGAGATTTATTGAGGCTTTGAGGGTATCCAAACGCAATTGCTAGAGAAGGTGAGCGATCTCAACGAAGACGACACCGCGGAAGAAGAGGTATTTGAACAGAAATACTTCAAGGTAAAATCTATATTAAAACGATTTTTGAGAGTGCCATCGGAAGGTATCGAGTCAAGCGGTATAATCGTTCGATTGTTGCGACAGCAATCCGAGCTGATACAACGTATCGGGAGCGGTGCGCACAGCGATGTGTCGGCCATGACACCAAGTGCAGAAAACGACGCAATTGCGGCCATTTTTGCACGCCAAACAGACATTCTCGATCGCGTAGTTACAGCAAACTCGCATAACGTCGACAATAGGGTTAAGCTTCCTACGATAAAACTTCCGCGATTTGACGGTAAAATCGAGGAGTGGAAATTCTTTTTTGACAATTTTTGTTCTATTATACACGATAAGCCACATTTATCGGACATTGGAAAATTTCAATATTTAACGTTGTCTGTTTCCGGTGAAGCCGCGAAAATCATCGAATCGATTGAATTAACTAGCCAAAACTATAGGACCGCGTGGGACTTATTGCGACAGCGATATGACGATCCCAGGTCACTCAAAAAGAAACATATTCAATGCTTATTTGCCATGCCCGTGGTAACGAAGGAGTCCTCGAGGGCACTTCGTGAATTAATAAACTATGCTTCCAGGCACTTGCGAGTACTAAAGGTTCTAGGTTCCCCTACAGAAGCTTGGGACGAGCTTGTTTTACACATGATAGAAACAAAGGTTGACGTCAAAACTCTTCGTGCTTGGGAGGAACAGATAAAATCTAGTGAGAATCCTAGTCTGGTGGACATGTTGGAATTTCTTAGAGGAAAATGCCAAACGCTAGAGCGGATTGAGTCAAGGACGGTCGATAAAATAGAAAAGTCTAGCAAGGAAGGTGAGCATCGAAACAAGGGATCTATAACGACAGGTACGAAATCTCAATCGTATAACAAAGGCGAGTCAATTAAGAAAACAACGTTAGCAGCCTCATTAGGCTCCGGTAAGTGCTATTTTTGCAATGATGAGAATTACTTTATCTATTACTGTGAAAAGTTTTTAGCATTATCGGTACCCGATTGCATCAATGAAGTCAAACGGTTGAGACTTTGCATAAATTGTCTTAGAAATAATCACTTTGTTAAAAATTGTAAAATGGGTCCTTGTCGAGAGTGCACGCAAAAGCACAATACATTATGTCATTTAGCGCAGGAAAATAAAGCGTCTATAAATAAACCAATAAATTCGCAATCTTAAGATGAAGCAAACAAGGAAAATAATATGTTGGTGCATCATACTTCGAATAATTCACAAGGACGTCACGTGCTTATGGCCACCGCTGTCGTTGAAGCTATTCGGCATGATGGTTCCGTGGTTCAATTGCGTGTGCTTCTAGATAGCGCGAGCAAAGCCAATTTTGTAACAAGAGATATACACAATAAGTTAGGATTAAAACAATGCAGAGTTTCGGAAATCGTTTCCGGTTAAAACGATATAGAAAACAAAATTTACAATTTGTGCGATGTGCACATTAAGTCAAGGCATTCCAGTTTCGAGACAAACGTTCAATGTTTTATCGTGCCAAAGATTGCTAAATGTCTGCCATCCATGAGGATAGAGTATGAGCAGTCGAAAATTCCGAATGACATTAGTTTGGCTAACTGTGAATTTTACAAACCTGGTCCAATAGACATGTTGCTAGGAGCGGAATTTTACTATGATTTGCTACAAACGGGTAAAATCTATTTTGGTGGAAATCGGTTGATTCTACAAAATATCAAATTTGGTTGGGTGATAGCTGGCTTCATACAGCTTACCGCATTAAAAAATCAATTCCACAAGCAAGAATCATTATGTGCGATGATTTGTTCCTTAAAGTCTGAAGTTTCATTGAGCAAAGATCTTGAAAGATTTTGGAAACTGGAAAGCTATGACGATAATAAGATAGGAAATCTATCCTTTGACGAAATAGAGTGTGAGAGTCATTTTGAGCGAAATACTACGCGAGCGGATGACGATAGATTCATTGTAAGGTTGCCATTTTGCAAGACAAACAAGCTTATCGGTAATAACAAGGAAATAGCATTGAGACGATTATATCAACTTGAACGCAGATTTAAGGACAATAACGCCTTTTATACTTGATATGTAAAGTTTATGTCCGAATATATCGAACTAGGGCATATGTCGATCGCAAGCAAACCTTTAGATAATTGCGAAAACGTGGTCTCCCTCACCATGGAGTGCTCAAAGAGAGTAGCAGTAGTACTAAGCCAGCAGGTTCCGATAGCGCACATCCCGATAGCACACAAACCACTCACAATAGCAGATGCCTAGAGATTTTCCGTAGGTTGGGTTAGATAAGTCAAGATGATTGGTTGGTGGGCTATTGAGGTGTGCGCTATCGGAACCCTCCCGTACTAAGCTACGTGTCGTGTTTGACGCATCGTCTAAAATTAGTAAAGGCACGTTATTGAATGATGCTCTTTTTGTCGGGCCCACGTTGCAAGACAATTTAGTTGACATTGTTATTAGATTCAGATTTTATGATATAGCGATAACTACCGATCTGCAAAAAATGTATCGCCAAGTGTCGGTACACAGCGACGATCGTAATTTTCAACGCATTCTATGGAGGTTCTCAATCGACGATCCCGTTAGAGAGTCTCAATTAAATACGGTTACCTATGATCAAGCGTGCGCGTCATATCTATCGATACGATGCTTGAGGCAACTCGCTACTAAAGGTTCAGAGCGCTATCCATTGGCAGCTCGAGCGTTGTTAAATAATACGTATGTGGACGATATAATTACCAGCGCAAACACGATCGAGGATGTACAAAATTTGCAAAAGCAATTAGTCAATTTGTTGTCCGAGGGAAAATTTGAAGCTCATAAATGGTGCTTAAATTTGAGTCTTGCATTAGAAGATGTTCCTATAGAGGCTGTGTTCCGTTTTCACTGGCAGTGCAGTAAATGTGACGTTATGACAGTACACTGTCACAACTGTTCCAATATTACTGCATTATTGCCAGCACTGCTATAGCATCGTATTTTGGAACAGCATAGTAGCCATATTGCACTGTAGCTACCTCACCTTGGAAGCTGCAGTAGTCACAGTGGCAATATGCCCACACAACACGAAGTCGACTATGAGCCGACTTTAAGCTGACTATAAAAGGCAAGAGTTGACTTTTAAGTCAATCTGCCAGTCGACTGTGAGTCGACTGATAGTAGACGAATGTCCCAAAAGTAGTTGACTGTCAGTCGACTTTTCAAGTTGACAATAAGTTGACTGTGAGTCGACTATTTGTCGACTATTAGTCACTACAATTTATATAGTCGTATAAAATACGATTGATAAATCAATAATTTAAACGTAATAAATTATAGTTTCCAAAAAAATATTTCTTCCTTTTGGTTCAAAAGGATTAAATAAAGATTAAATTTGAATTAAACATTTATATACAAGATTTAATAACAATACAAATTGTTATTTACACGTAAAAATATAAAATTTTATGTGGAACAGCGAACCACATACACATCACATTTGAAAAGAACGAAAGCGAATTTCGTCTCGAGATTACAACAATTAATTCCCAAAAGTTTTACTGAAGTGCGATTTAGAAAAACAGTCGCGGTAGCGCCTAGATATAATGCTTGTGGCCGCACTCGACTCACGAGAAAATCTTCCGCGGCGTGGCCACCTAGTGGAAGCCGCGCAAGCCGCGAAGACGCGAAGACTGGCGTCGCGAAAAAGCTTTGAGACCATAGACATAGTACAAAGTCTATGTTTGAGATTCAAAACCAAAGCAAATCGCTCGATTTTTGAGAGCACCGTAATATGTTTTTACGTGTAAAATAACTATTAATAATTGAATGTCTTGGATTTTAACCATATTCGATATTTCTAAAATGATTTATAAATGTTTTTCATTTCATAAATAATATACGTTTTCAATAAACCTTTAATTAGCTATACCGAATGTGTATAAAATACGTTTATTATTCGTTTAAATATTGCTGCAATGAAAACATATAAATATAATTTACGTTTAAACTTTTATTAACATATTTACATTAAAAAGTATATTATACCTGGATATTAAATTCTATTTTTGATAGGTTATTTAAAGGGACAACTTTTACAAATCATAAACGTATTTAAGAAATGTTTATTTAATTAGTATATAATTGTATTTGATAGTATTTTTATACGTGTTATAAATATTTCTGGCATTTTATAAACCATTTTTCAACGTATAAAATACGTTCCGTATTATATATATGTGATAAGAACGATTATTATAAACGTACTATATATTGCACTAACGTATAAAAACCGTTTTACCTATATACGTATCTGCCACATATCTATACCTGTTTTATACCATACTTGCGTTTAATAAACGTATAAAACAATCCAGTTCTTATTGGGTTTATTGTGAATAGTCGACTAATAATCATTTATATATTAACTATTAAAAGTACTGTGCTGGTGATTATTGCAAATAACCTGATTATGAAATCAATAATCATTTCATAAAAGAACTATTGGGGAATGATTATTGCAAATAATCTCATTATGAAATCAATAATCACTCATTCAAAAACTATTAGGAAATGATTATTGCGAATAACCCAATTATTAGATGCTACATAATCACTATTAGAGAATGAATAATCACTATTGTAAGTCAATAGTGATTATTAGCTTTCCAATAGTTCATTTCCGTAAGGAACGCTAACAAGCTACAAGCAAATTAAAACTAAGATTTCTTTTTATATTGTCTTTTTGGCTAGATAAAATATCTATCATTTATATCTTTTCGCTTTGTCGAAAAGATATAAATAACTTAAAAGAGTATAAGATCTTTTGTCATAAAAAGAACAAAGTTTTCGTCGACTTTGAGTTATATTTCAGTCGACTATTTATTAACCATTTGTCGACTTTCAAAAATCGACAAATAGTCAACAAACAGTTAATTGCTGTCGAGTTATAGTCAACTATTGAAACTCGCCTTTAAGTCAACTGAGAAAAGTCGGCTACTAGTCGACTAACAGTCACGCGTGTTGTGTGGGTGGCTACCATTCATGACGTCATTGATGTTACCAGATGCTGTCGCAGTGCGCTGCGTACCAATAACGGAACGGATTTTTCACCACTGCCAGTACTGGCAGTTATATCGGAACACAGCCAGAATTGCGAAAGTCTAGTACAAATTTAGATACAGAGGCAAATGATGTTATCAGAACATTAGGTCTCGAGTGGAATTCAAACTTAGATAAGTTTTGATTCACGGCTCAAAAAACATTAAATGCATCCACGAAGCGTGAAATTTTGTCAGCTATAAGTAAGCTTTTCGATCCTCTAGGATTAATCGATCCAGTTCTGACAAGCGCAAAAATTCTGATGCAAGGTTTATGGAAAACTAAGTTGGATTGGGACGATTCTCTCCCAGAAACAGTTTTAATTAAATGGCAAGATTTTCAATCGAGTTTGATTGACGTAAATATATTGCGTATACCTCGATTAGTTGTTAACCATTTGGGAAATAGTCGAGTTTCAATATGTGGTTTTTGCGATGCATCCGAAAATGCATACGGCGCATGTCTTTATATAAGACCTATTAATTGTTATTCTAATGAAATATTTGTCAATTTATTATGTTCAAAGGCGAGAGTTGCTCCCCTGAAAAGACAATCAATTCCTAGGCTGGAATTATGCAGCGCAGTATTGTTAGCAAGATTAATTGACAATGTAAAACGAACGTTAACTGTGACCATTGAGGAAATCGTGCTTGGTCGGACTCGATGATGGTCCTATACTGGTTACATGGAGATTCGAATCGATGGAAACCTTTCGTAGGTAATCGAGTGTCTGAAATCACCGATATTTTGCCGGCTATACATTGGAGACACGTGAAAGGTTCTGAGAATCCCGCGGATTTAATATCCAGAGGAGCTACACCTACACAACTTCTAGATAATTCGCTGTGGTAGCACGGCCCCAAATAGTTGGGTCCACCAATGAAGAGGAATTAATGTGCCAGGTTGACGACGATGATTTTGCTTTCGCCAAGATGGAGTACAAGAAAGACACTCAAATTTGCAATTTGAATTTGCATTCAGTTCCGAACGATGTCATTCACAAGATTGTCGAGGATTGCTCTACATTAACAAAAATTGTGTGATCATTAGCCTATTGCTTCAGGTTTATTTTGAATTGTCGCAAGAGTCCAGACGACAGAATTCTTACCAGGTTGTCTATGTCAGAATTGACAGAAGCTCATCAGGCAATGATTAAGTATTCGCAAAATCTTCATTTCAAGGAGGATGTAATACAATTGCGAAATCATAAGCAGTTGATCCGAACTAGCCAGTTGCAGCAACTGCACGCTTTCTTGGATGAAAACGGTATCCTTAGGGTGGGCGGTGAAGCGCCCTGTGAAGCGCCCTGGAACTTCGCGAGAAAGCATCCTATACTATTACCTGCCAAATGCAAGATAACTTGTTTGATTATTGAAAGGGAACATTGTACTCTATTACATGCAAGGCCGCAGCTGCTACTTGCTTCAATACGTAGACAATACTGGCCATTGAACGCCAGAAACTTGATTTGTCAGATTTGCCATGTTTGTGTATGGTGTGTTAAAAACAATCCAAAGGGATTAATTCAAGCAATGGGATCGCTGCCAGCCAATAGAATCCAACCTTCCAGAGCATTTTTGATCTCAGGAGTGCACTTCGCAGGTCCGGTCATCACGCTCGTTAATAAAGGACGTGGCAGAAAAACGTGTAAATCGTATATAGCTTTGTTTGTATGCTTTGCAACCAAGACAGTCTATTTGGAAGCCGTCAGTAAACTATCCACGGCTGCATTTCTAGCCGCTTTACGAAGATTCGTGGGACGAAGAGCGTTACCACGCAAGATTTGCAGTGATAACGCCACGACCTTCGTGGGAGTGAACTTGAAGAACTTTATTCATTTGTTCGTACCTCTATCGATGGAGCTGTAGGTGACACCTTGCAAGAGATGAACATTGAGTGGAGCTTCATCCCTCCATATTCTCTCCATCTGGGAGGTATATGGGAAGCGGGAATAAAATCCTGCAAGTTTCATCTAAAGCGAGTAATGGGTAATACCTTATTCACATTCAAGAAGTTAACAACGGCGTTAGTCCAAATAGAAGCCTGCCTGAACTCTAGACCCCTGTCGCCTTTGTCGTCGGATCTTTCGGATCTACAACCTTTGACTGCAGGTCATTTTTTGATAGGCGAACCTTTAACGAGCCTTCCAGAAGTGGACTTATCAAACTTAATAAACTTGATCGCTGGGAGTCAATACAAAGAGCCGTTCAAGGATTCTGGCAACGGAGTATATAGCCAATCTACAAAGTTGCACCAAATGGAAGAAGCTAAGGAGAATCTCAAGGTCAACGATTTTGTATTGCTACAGGAGGATAATCTTCCCCCTCTAAAATGGAAGATTGGTCGTGTGATCGAAACGCACGCTGGCAAAGATGGTCTAGTGCGAGTGGCCACCGTTCGCACGGCTAATGGTATCGTCAAGCGAGCCATCGCCAAGTTATGCAAATTGCCTATAGATTGATAAAGATTAAGTGCTTAATCTTAGTGGGCGGTGTGTTTACGCTCATAATTATTCATTTCTATCACATTGCATTTATTTTACGTTTTGAAAATAGCGCGCTCTCAGGGCAGCAACTCAACCCTCAATAATCGCGGCAGCGATAGATGTCATCGCGAGCGTCGGCTAGTTCCGTCTAGCGAGGGATATCTCTCTTGTCCGTCGTCATCGTAGATACTATTTTTCTTGTTCTGTGTTCTGTACCAGAGCGTCGAGAGCTTGTAAAAATTTTGCAATAAAGATTTGTTTCTGAGTTCAATTTCGCTATTCAACACCTATCATTATACGATCGATTAATTTATACAGTGAAATCAATACATTTAGAATTTCTGCCGTTTGTAAGTATACGAATATTTTATTAATTAATATTAAAATTTCAATATTAATAAAAAATGTAGTAACTTAATTTGATCTTTGTATCCAGGTTGTTCTATCTGTGGGATACATTGTGGTTAGTTACTTTTGAGCTTACGTATTATCTATGATAGTGAAAATATCTTGTCTCCTTTTAATGCGAACGTTCATCCAAAACCGTTCAACTAAAATAATAGTTAAAAAGGTACTTTAATATAAATTGCATTTTACGCAAGATATTATAGCTATTAAAAAGACGATATTTCTCTGGTTTAATAAAACTGTGAATTTTGTCACAATTTATACATAAGTCCTTCAAAAAATAATTGTGATCCAAAGGAATATGCATTTCTGGCGATCTGAAAAGCATGCAAGGACCATTGAATCACTTCTGTGTTAATTTTCCATTTAATTGAGAAAGTCTTTCAGACGATAGATGATATCTGATATTTGTTTTCTCATCATATAAAGTTTCACATATCAATTATTACATGTGAGTCAGAACAATTAATGATTACACATATGAATAAATTTTTTTTTGTCTTGAGCAAAAAATGTAATTGTTCGGTAATATTATGTAATATGTTTCACTGCAAAGTGATTATTCTGCAAAATATTAACTTCAATATTATACGAAAAATATATATTTACTATACATTAAATTCTGAAAATATATTTGAAAACCCCTCCTGTACAAATTGCAACACCGTATAAATATATGTTATTATTGTTTTGCATATGTGCTTGTTTATTAATTTATTTGCATGAGAAGGTATGCACAACAGGAAGTTATTGAGTATAACGTGCTTGAAAGGAATAATATTATTATACATGAATGGATTTGGTATTCAATATTCTTTAAATTTCATTCTAAAAAAATTTTAAATTTTTAAAAATTAATGAGTGTGGTTAAGGACAAATATAAAAAATTTGTTATTTAAAAACATGTGTAAATCTACATCATTGTAAAGAGTATAAAATATCAAAAATAAAACATTTGTATAAAATATTTTTTTCCTATACCTCATAGTATCGAAGACATTTGCTTACAATAAAAAAATCCGTTATTTTCAAGAAAGTGGTATAACTCCTAATCTTTAAGATACTTGATAAAAAAATATATAGGGGTCTAATACTTATTGATGCATTAAAACACATTTAAAGTCTATGAAAAGAAGTGAAGGGCAGTTCCGGTGATTTCCATGTGAATTGAACAATTGCTTGTGCTTCTCCCCTAGAGAGACTACTTAATGGTGGGAGGAGCTTTCGCTTCGACAGATACTAGACCAGTCGGTTTTAGAAGCTTCAGATAATCGTGTCGGAAAGTTTCTCAGTCTCTCAATTCAAGTCTGACGTGTTCAATGGTAGTAATGTGTGAATTTATGGTACAATTTAATTACGAACGCAAACATTCAAAACCGTTACAATATAATAAAACTGTAAATATTACTGTTTCAAGATGGAAAATGAAACCGCGACGTACAGTCATGTTCTTTGCACGCTTTACTTAGATCGCGGGATGGCGCCACCTCCCCGAAATTATCTTATCGCGAAATCAATAAGTCATTCAATATATCACCGTAGCGCTCGATATCCGGGAGGGGAGCGCTCGCAATTCCCGTTTTCTGCGCGGATACGGCGACGCGAATTGTTCGTTTCCGGCTTCTTCTTCCTTCTTCTTCCTTGAGTTTTCGGAGCAGCAACACGCATCCTGGCCGTGTGCAAGTTTACCGAGATTCGCCACTTCTCTAAGATCGCGATCGCAACGCTGAACTCACGCGAGTGATAGCAGAGTGATCGAGTCGATCAACAGCGTGTTTTCGTGAGTGAGGAAGAAGCCGGAGCAACTCGCGTGCTCCGAACCGGCTCGGCGACGAGTGTCACGCGTTGATTGCGTGATCCTGCAGTAACGCGCTGCGAACGCGTTTGAATAAATTCTCCGGTTGGCAAGAATTGACCAAAAGTAACTCTCACAACGATTCCCCTCGCAATCTTACGCGGGGTAGACCGTTGTGCACGAGATCTCCGGTGGCGAGATCTCTTGGCGCACGCCATAGTGATCTACGGTGGCGAGATTTCTGTGAGCGCGCCATTACCACGTGGCGTGAAACTGTAACGAAGATAACGATCATCCCACTCGGGTGATCAGTCTGTGCAATTGTGATATTCTGTGAATATATTTAGCTGTTTGACACCCGTGAGTTCTCCGAACATTTATTTCACCTATCTCGATCTCCTGCTCCCCGTAATCGTCACGATCCTTATCGTCTCGTGCGAGACGAGTACCGGCGCCTAATCTGTTTATCTCTTTAATCCTTTATCCCTCTATTTAAAAAATAAAGTGCAGCGATTGACGATCGAGCGCGCACAATTACAGTAACGTAAAATCGAAATTGATGGATAATAGTGTAACGATAGCATCGTTACTCAGGTAAAATATATTTCTTTCTCGCTCGCACGTCCGATTACAAAATATCGTTCCGTCTCTTTTGGTTGCACCACGTGACGTCAGTACTCTCCGTCTCGCTAACTCGCGCGCGCGGCCACGTGACGTCGGTTCCGTTTTCCATCTTGTTCGCTCTCGTGCCCGGTCGCGTGACGTCACGCGTAGCATCGCGCGAGTACGTGCGCGTAGGTGCGCGCCGAAAAGTGGGATAAACACGTGGTTCCGACTGCGTGGGCGGCCAGAGGGTATAAATACGGAGCCACACCAGGAAGCAGCGACCAGTCGGTTCCAAATCACCGGTACCGACACTCCGGAAGTACTCGGAGCTCCTTGGCTGGGTGTTCTCGGCTTTCTTATACAGAGTGTACTCGGTTTCCTGAAAACCCCTGACACTGGGTGTTCTCGGTTATCCGCCTTCCTGACACCGGGTGTTCTCGGTTATCCGCACTCCAGTGCCGGGCGTTCTTGACTTCCTGACACAGGCCGTTCACGGCCTCCTGACACCGGGCATATTTGGTTATTCTGTACCGCAATCCTGTGTCGGTTGTTCTCGGCTTCCTGAAATCAGCCATCTTCGGCTTCCGGTGCCGGGCGTTTTCGGCTTCCTGATACCGGGCGTACTCGGTTACCCGTTTCGTAATCTACCTGTCCTGTATTGTTGACTCTTAATTTTCGTTTTTATTTTTAGAGCGAATTTATAATAATTTCACTTGTCAGTCGGCGACGACGTGTTAACCGGAGTTCCAACTTCCTTGCCGGACTTTCCTTGGATATCTTCCGTCCCGAGCGTCCCGTCCGAACAAGCGCCCTTCTAGCGAAGCGAGCGAATCTTGATCCCTTCCTCAAGCGAGCGTTAGTTATTAAGTTGCGTTAGCATTAAGTCTTGTAATCTTTTCCGAGCGTTAGTTTGTAAGATCCGCGTTTTGTATTTGGACTTAAGATTTCAACTGACACCGCGAGCGCTATAATTTAGTTTAAGTTCTCTACGTGTTCTCTACGCGTGTATATTATAATTAGTTTTAAGTTCTCTCCGCGTGTGAAGAAACGTTCCGGGGAACACGAGTTCCGAAGGTGTCAACTTCCTCCCTTCATAATAAAATTTTTATTTTTGTATTACGGAGTGTGGGGAGATACTTATTTAAAATAAATATTTTTGTTAATTTTTTTTCAAATCGGAGTTTCTTCTTTTCTCGACCCTGGCACCAGCGAGCTAATCCGCGACCGCGAGAAAAGTCGTATCGTTACAACAGAAAATCGCAAAATATATAATATTCACCCATTATTAAAAAAAAAACTTTCAAAGCGTATTCAATTATATTCTTAATTTCTTAAATCTTTACCTTCTCCACTTTCTGTAATTCCTTTCTCCTTTCTGTTTTATTATTATTTTACACTTCTTTGATTTAACCTGCTTCCTTCCTTCCTTTTTACGTTATTTCATTACTCTTCTTTTAATAGCATTTTAATAGCAATATTATAATAATATTAAACAAAAATGCTGAAAATAAAGTATAACAGTATCAATTCTTTATAATGATATTATATAAATAAAAACGTTTAATAAATCTTATCTAAAATAATCGTGAAGTCATCCAAACGGAAAAGAAAAGTCTTTATCAACGTAGGAAATAGAACCAACACAAAATTGTTAATACACCATTAGCCTCGTGATGTATGTAACAGTTATGTCTATTAATTGTCAAAACGCAATCTTTACCTTTGTCGCACATTTTTTAAACTCTTTACTAAAAGAGATAATGTTCTATTAAAGAAAATTTCATTTTAATAACAGAAAATTGCAAAATATCATTGTTACGTCCTGCGGAGTAACAATTCTTTTCTTTTGAAATCGATGCAGCCAAGCAACCGAAAATTTCGAAAAGATGATCTATCTTAACCGCGCAGATATGCTAAAGTCGAGTCAATACGGCTGGTTCACCCTTGACACGTGCCGATTTTAGCGGATGATTGACCCCATCGACACGAAACACTTGTCGCGCAATTAATAGGTAGCGCGCGGGCAATAATAAGAAACAGTACACCTGCGGATTAAAATCCCATAGAAATCATAGGCAGAATCAGGTATAAAAGGAAGGAGCTCCGGAGCCCGCGGGCACTTACTTACAGTCATTTACAGTCATTTACGAGCACTTGCCGCATCTTTTTTTTCTCATTCTGCTCAATCGCTCATTTTTCATTCGCGATTCACTCCAGTTCGATCCGTCGCACATTCCGTGGCATTATATGTCCGAGTTTGTGACGTTCGGATTCGTATTTATCGTACTTAAATTTGACGCGGCATTGCGAGAATTAATCAACAAGTTCTTTTCAACCTCCGAACACTCTGAGTGCCAACCGTCGACCAGCCGTCCGCCGTTGTAAGCTGAATCCACTCCGCCAAATCGTTCGCACCTTCACTAATTTCACCCAGCAGTAAGTCTTAGCCGTCCATTTTTTTTTTCTATTTACTCTTCATAAGACTACCTTCTCTCTCTAGTAAGATATTTATTATACTTTTCAAAACACTCATATATCCAATATTATTTCACCACGCTTCCTTTCCTCCCTCTATTACTCTCTTTATTTCCCGCAGGATACAATCGAGCTCTTTCGATTGAGTCCGCGACTCTTTTTATTTCCCGCAGGATACAATCGAACTTTCTCTTTCGATTGGGTCCGCGACTCTCTTTATTTCCCGCAGGATACAATCGAGTTCTTTCGATTGAGTCCGCGACTCTCTTTATTTCCCGCGGGATACAATCGAACTCTCTCTCTCTCTTTCGATTGGGTCCGCGACTCTCTTTATTTCCCGTAGGATACAATCGAGCTCTTTCGATTGGGTCCGCGATTCTCTTTATTTCCCGTAGGATACAATCGAGCTCTTTCGATTGGATCCGCGACTCTCCTTATTCCCTGCTGGACACAATCGAACTCTCGTTCGATTGAATTCGCAACTTTCTTTGCTTCCAGTGGAAACGAAGAATTCCGTTCCTTTTATTAATTCAAACTTTTTCCTTTCTCCTTTCAAGAAGTTACAATATAAATTTTATTTCCCTTTATTAGAAAGAGAGAACGTAGCCTTAATTCTCAAATTCATTTTAGTGCGTAAGCGAGTCCCTGAACATAAATCTCGAAGAGCCATTAAGAACTGTCGGAATCGTCGAAATAAGAAGCTCCGGAAGCTTGGCGCATCGTTATCGCTCTACGGAAAATTACACAATCAGCGAGGAAAAATTTCTGTTTTGCCTAACGCTTTAATTAATTTAAGAACTTCCGGCGAACCGACCGATTCATCTCCACCAGTCTCAAATCCGTCCCCCGAATCATTGTCTCTTTCCCCCTGTCGTTATCCTTCCCCCTCTTACTCCCCTGGATCTCCTGTAGAAACAGATTCTAAACAATCACCAGGGTCACCTTCTTCTACCTTCGATCCCTTTGCAGAGCCCTTAGCATCTCCTCGGGATTCAACCTTTTCTCCTACCGACTTTCCTCCTACACCTTCCCCCGATTTTTTTCATCGTAATCTCGATTCACCTGCTCGAAGACCCCCGGAAGATCCATACTCCCCCGCGTTAGAGTTTCCTCAAGAAAACCCGCATTCCTACTCATTATTTACTCCCGAACAAATAGAGAATATAGTAAACAAAAATTTCGAAACGAATCGAAGAGTAGTCAATGAATTGGAAGAAATCTTCGACTCGCTTCAAAGCCTACCTGGATAGCTAAGAATCCCCTGATCACAATATACACCCACACACGCACATTTATATCTCGTTAAGCACAAATGTAACCAATTAGAATTTAAGTTATAATTACATTTTTTATTAAGATCATAAGATTTTTCTTCTTTTTATTATACATGTTCTCTACTAACAAAAATGTTATTTGCAAATTAATAATTATTATTTTAGTCATCACCTATCATTGTAATTGGTTATTTCTTTTATTATGTTAAAATAAATTGTAATTCTTAATTTCAATCATTTTTCTTTATTTCAATCACCTCTAATTCCCGCTCCTATAAAATTGCACTTAATCCGATCCCGCGTAAAAGCGATTCAATTCGTTTACGCAAAATAAGGACTACACGAATGCAAGAGTCTGAATGAGAGTCATAGGTCGTCATTCTCGACACCTGACCTACATTCTGACTCACCTGACGCATTCGACTCGTCGCACTCGCCCGGAGACATGTGTGCGAGAGATTAGGCCTGTTCCGTCCTTCCTACCTCGCTCGAATTATTTCCCTAAGTCTCTACCTGCCAACCGACCCGAGAGACTTGTAACAAACCGCCTTTCCGCTCCCCCCCCTCGGACCGTCCACCGTTCCGGGCTGTCCGGCCGAACAACCGCCAGACCGCAAAAACGCGGCGCATAGCGCCAATAAGACACGCAAACACCGGCGTAGCGCGCGTTGACGCATCCGCACGTGAGATCTCCGTGGCAGATCTCCGCGGGCACGCGCTCGACCGGAGTGGCGACCGCCGGACCGATCTCGAGCGGCGGGGTGACCCCCACCGACTCCGTACCGTTCCGTACCCCCGCACCATCCCTGCCCTCGAGATTCGGGTATATAAGCGCCGCCGCTCCGAGAGTCGAGCGGTCTTCTTCTCCGTCCGCTCTCCTGTCCGCAGAAGAAGCCCTCCTAGTGCTCACAGGGAGTTAAGCGCCTTAGCTTCCGTCAAGAAGTCTTGACAAGAGCCGTCCGCCTTCCTGAAACCGCCGGTTAAACGGGCTCAAGTCCACCTTGGGCTCCACCAGGGGATCCTGATAGTCGGCAATTCCCGATCCGCCGTCCCCGCTTGAGTATCGGCTCACGACCTGGGGTGTGGAGTTCCGCGCCTCTACCAAGAGCTCTTGGCGTGAGTCGATCACCACCGCCGAACATCGCGGTATTAACCGCTTTGCGTCGGGAATCGCGATCCGCGTACAGCCGCACCGCGCGCGCGTCATCTACGGCCGTGGCCGCGGCCTTCGGCAAGGCCACGGTCTGCGCGCGTCAACAAACGATTCCGGGTTCCCGGAAACCTCGGCGCAGGAATTCTGCGAACCGAGCCGTGTACATAGCTCCGTATCCGATACCGCGTCAAACACGTTTGTAAATATCGTTCGTCCGTCCGCGCGCTCCGTTTTCGTCTGTCCGTCCGCGCGTATTCTTTAAGTTCTGTTGCGTCCGTCCGAGCGTCACCGCCATCCGTCCGTCCGCGCGTCGTGGCCAAGCCACTCCGCTACTCCACTGTACAACTATCTTAAGCGAAATAAACTGGCTACTGTTATACCATCCAAACCGAAAAGTCTAGTTCTCTTGGCGACCCCAACCCGCGTCCTAGTCCGTCGCGCTCGCACCGCCCCGTGCGCGGAAAAAGACGGGTCGTTACAGACTTATTTCGAGAATTCTGGACGTAACATCATAATATTCACTCGTTATTAAAAAAAAATCTTAAAACGCGGGTTTAATTACATTCTTAATTTCTTAAATCTTTACCTTCTCCGCCTTCTTTAATTCCTTTATCCTTTCTATTTTATTATTATTTTACACTCCTTCGATTCAACCTCCTTCCTTCCTTCCTTTTTACATTATTTCATTACTTTTCTTTTAATAACATTTTAATAACAATATTATAATAATATTAAATAAAATTGCTGAAAATGAAATATAACACAAAGTATTATTTTTTTATAATGATATTATAATCATAAACATAAACGTTTAATACTTATCTAAAATACTTATCTAACTTATCTAAAATAATCGTGAAGTTATCCAAACGGAAAAGAAAAGTTTTCATCGACGCATGAAACAGAACCAATACATTATTATTACACCATTAACCTCGTGATGCATGTAACAGTTATGTCTATTAACTATCAAAACGTAATCTTCGCGATGACAGCAGCTCGCGAAACAAGCACATCGAGAGAACCAATCAGCATTACGGAAAAGCATCAACAATAAATGCGACTATCAATTTAACATAGATTTTCTCAGATAAAAATTTTAAAGAAATATTACATGTAAGAATGAAGAGAGGGATTACTCATTGAAGCCAGTAATGAAAATAAGAAAGATTGTTTAGACACATATGAAAAAGATATTTTACCTTGAAAACATATCCTTCATTGAATTAATTTATTGATTCAATTGATGGAAAAGGGCTACATTGACAATGATAACAACAAGACCAATGAAAGTTAATACGCATATATATTATATTGAATAAATTTTTAAATTAATAACTTACGCTTATTAAAAATATATACATATTTGTCTTACAGTGCAGTTTCACACCACAAATAATTACAACTTTTCTTTTTTAAAATAAGATTATTAAATAAGATACATTATCAAATAATTTAAAGTTTTTGTAAATAAAACTAAATTTAAAAAACGCCTTAATTTTAAAATATATAATTTTATCTATTCAACAGAAACTAAACTTACTATGGCAGAAGCTACAGCACAAAGTTTTGCGTTCTTCATAGCTGGCTTCAAAACATCTGCGGCGACGGCATCGTTTGCTCTATACTTAGCACAAAATGAAGATATACAAGACAAACTTTGGGAGGAAATTGACGAAGTATTAATAAAATATGGTGATTTGACTTACGATGCTTTAAATGATATGAAATATCTTCAAAAAGTGATAGATGGTAAGTATAACTTCTCATTGATTGAATTTTTACTTATTCTGTATTTCACTTGTTCTGACATATAATTGTTATCATTGGGAGTTTTTATACAATAATACAAAAATGTCTCATGTATTTTATTATTTATACAGGGCATTTTGGAAATCATGGTACAATCGGAAAAAGAATGATTTTACCAGAAAAAAATAAATTGAATATTTAAAATAATGTTTTTTTCATATGACATGTAATTTTTGAGATAATTAAATTAAAAAATTAGCATTTTTTGTCACTTGTAATATAAAATGTCTGAAAAACTATATTTATTTATTATATTTATCCATATTATTCGCACCAAGAACTGTGACTGACATAAGTCTTCTATTCTTGTATTTCCAAATATGTTAATTTTGAAATTCGATTATTTCACAAATGACATATTATACAAAAAAATTTTATGCTTTGTTTTCAAATTATTTTTTCTTGTTTCTTCTCCCAGTTGTATCATAATTTTCAGAACACATTGTATATATGTTTAAATAAATTACATGTAAGAACTTGCGGAAAAATTACACATATTTCTTTTAAATATTGCAGAAAGTATGCGCAAATATTCATCTGTTCCTATCTTGAGTCGAACAACAACAGACATACACATACCAAAAGGAACATTAATAACTATACCAGTTCTTGGCATACACAGAGATCCGATGATATATCCGGATCCGGATAAATTTGATCCGGAAAGATTCTGCGACGAAAAAAGAAAGGCATCCGTATGAGTTTTTACCTTTCAGGGAAGGCCCACGAAAGTGCATTGATCAGGATATGAATTAATTTATTAATATTTGATTTATATGAATATCTTGTTAAAAATTATTATTATTGCAATGTTCCTGTCCATCATGATACTTGGACATAAATTTTTAGTTTGAATCCCAAATAGCATACAATATTTATAAAATATTTACTAAATATTTATAATATTAATTTAAATATTTTATAAATATTTATATTTTAAATCTAAAACCACACAAATATTCAATAAATATTTTTGTGGTTTTAAATTCAAAAGATCATAAACATTTTCATAAATATTACAAAAATATTTATTAACTACACTACTCAAAAAAAAATAGGGAACACTTTCCAGACACCAAAAATTAGGCTATTTTCAAATGACTGTAACTCGGTGAAAAATCATCGTAGATAAAAAATAAAAAAAGCATTTTGAAACTTGAAGATCCAACTTTAACGCTCTATCAGCAGATTTTCAAAATTCTTTTAACTTCCTTGTCTTATGCAGTAAAAAAGCACACCCTGTTTTGTTTCTTAAAATTTCGTATTTTTGACACTTTGCAGCTCGACCAACAAATTTTTTTCGAATAATTCAAGTAAAGCTTCATAAACTACAACATTTTGCCTACAAAATGCTTTTTTTAAAATTTCTCTACGATTTTTTTTGGCCGAGTTACGCAACTTTGAAGCTAAACCTGCACTTTTTACAAATGATATCCGTACTTCGTGAAAAATCATCGTAGACAAAAAATCAAAAAACCATTTTAAAGTTCGAAGTTTCAGCTTTAACATGTTATTAATGGTTTTCAAAAATTTTTTCAATTTCTTAGTACTATGCCCCAAAAAAGATACACTGTTTTTTCCTTGAAATTACGTATTTTTAACAGCCTGTAGCTCAATAAAAAATTTTTTCTCGACAAATCCAATGCAAGTGCCATAAAGTATGACATTTTTTCTACAAAATGCTTTTTTTAAAATTTTTTTTACGATTTTTTTTGACCGAGTTACAAGACTTCGAAGAAACACATTTTTTACAGTATCTTTTTCTGAAAAATGACGTCTACCGCCGACATTAGCATTACCCAATATGCACCACGTGGAGGTTGCCGGTCGGATATTCGCACATCGTGTGTGTGTGTGTGTGTGTCTGTGTGTGTGCGCGCGCGTGCGTGCGCGTGTGTGTGTATCTGTGTGTGTGTGTGTGTGTGTGTGTGTCACAGCAGAGATAAGGACCCCACAGTTCGTCACTTCTGCGGTATTTAATGACTCCAAACCCTCTCTGCTGTGTGTGTGTGTGTGTGTGTGCGCGCGCGCGCGCATGAGTATTCAATAGTGTGTATTTCCTCCTCTCTGATCAATTACTGTTTGCAAGCGTTTTTGCATATTTATACATCTTGCAATATGATCTTGCGGAATGTTGTGCCAAATTTTCGTTAAAATTTCTCCCAATTCTTCTAAATTTTGCGGCTGTTCTTCGCGACGCCTTAATCGTCGTTCTATTTTATCCCAAATGTGCTTGATTGGATTTAAGTCTGGGCTATTGACGAGATGATTTAACAATCTAGTTGCGTGTCGTTCAAAAAAACGTTATATTCGCCGTATGAGGTCGAGCGTTGTCCTGCATGAAAATAAAGTTCCGACAGGTTCGATTTAATTGCAAAACGTGTGGTCGTAGAATATCGTTGATATAACGAACACCTGTCATTGCCGGAGGTGGCAGGATCACTAGATCACTTTGTCTTGTAAGAGATATACACCCCCACACCATCACGGAACCGCCGTTGTAAGATCGTACTGGCATTACGCAACGTTGATCATAGCGTTTATTTCGTCGACGCCAAGAACGACGATTAAGGCATCGCGAAGAACAGCCGCAAAATTTAGAAGAATTAGGAGAAATTTTAATGAAAATTTGGCACAACATTCCGCAAGATCGTATTGCAAGATGTATAAATATGCGAGAACGCTTGCAAGCAGTAATTGATCAGAGAAGAGGAAATACACACTATTGAACACTCATGCGTGCGCGCGCATACACACACACACACACACACACACACACACACACGATGTGCAAATATCCGACCGGCAACCTCCACGTGGTGCATATTGGGTAATGCTAATGTCGGCGGTAGACGTCATTTTTCAGAAAAAGATACTGTAAAAAATGTGTTTCTTCCAAGTCTTGTAACTTGGTCAAAAAAAATCGTAGAAAAAATTTTAAAAAAAGCATTTTGTAGAAAAAATGTCATACTTTATGGCACTTGCATTGGATTTGTCGAGAAAAAATTTTTTATTGAGCTACAGGCTGTTAAAAATACGTAATTTCAAGGAAAAAACAGTGTATCTTTTTTGGGGCATAGTACTAAGAAATTGAAAAAATTTTTGAAAACCATTAATAACATGTTAAAGCTGAAACTTCGAGCTTTAAAATGGTTTTTTGATTTTTTGTCTACGATGATTTTTCACGGAGTACGGATATCATTTGTAAAAAATGCAGGTTTAGCTTCAAAGTTGCGTAACTCGGCCAAAACAAATCGTAGAGAAATTTTTAAAAAAGCATTTTGTAGGCAAAATGTTGTAGTTTATGAAGCTTTACTTGAATTATTCGAAAAAAATTTGTTGGTTGAGCTGCAAAGTGTCAAAAATACGAAATTTTAAGGAACAAAACAGGGTGTGCTTTTTTACTGCATAAGACAAAGAAGTTAACAGAATTTTGAAAATCTGCTAATAAAGCGTTAAAGTTGGATCTTCAAGCTTCAAAATGCTTTTTCTATTTTTTATCTACGATGATTTTTCACCGAGTTACAGTCATTTGAAAATAGCCTAATTTTTGGTGTCTGGAAAGTGTTCCCTATTTTTTTTGAGTAGTGTATTATGATACAGTTCTTTTATGAATATTTTTACTTTACTAAATTTATACAAAATTTTTTTATATCGAAAATTCTATCAGCAAATAATATTTTGAAATATTTTTAAAATATTTATTGTTATTTGTGTTTTTTAAATATTTAAAAACCAATGTCTGCTGATTGAGAAACAGAAAACATTGTGAACATTTATATAAATATATATAAATATGTTTGTGTATACTTCTATACAGCAGTTATCTCGTTAATAGGAAATATAGAGGAAAGTCGCCAATACTAGCACCCTATTTTGTTTTTGAATAATATTTTTTAAACAAAAGTTAAAAATAAAACTTTAACAATATAAATACATATTATACTAGAAAAAGTCTTCTATCAGATAGTATAGCAGTTTTTGTAATATTATTTCGTATTTTTTAATAATTACTTAACGTTTTTACAACATAATCCAAAAAGATCATCTGAAAAATTGTGTTATCTCAGACAGTAATAACAAAATCCAAACACGGCCCCGCCTAAAGAAGGAGTTAAGTAAATAAATTGATGATCAAAATAATAAAATGTGTTTTTATGTATTAAACAACAAAGATTAAAATTAAAAGATTAGAATTGAACCGTTCCCACTTCTTATGCTTTTTGGCTTATTACTGGATCGGTCGCGTCCGACGCTATTTTCCTATTTTATGGATATATTATATTTTCTATTTCCTATTTTATTAAATAAAATATAAAAAATTCATTAAATATTTAAAGAGTAATATTTATCCTGTTTCTATAAGTATTAATGCGGTGCAATGTTTAGTTTCCAAGAAAATGCCGCTTTAGCAGGAGTAGGCCAATATTGGCAACTTTCCTCTTTATAACCCTGGCAGCACAGTAACATTTTAAAAACAAATTTAAAATGTACACTCTAGATGTTTTGGATATATTAAAAACATTCAGATTAGATACGGCTCAAAAACGTTTTAAAGGTATAAATCCAGTGTTACAGTGGATTAACATTTTTTAAAAACGTTTATTTTAGGATGCGAAATTAAATTAAATTAATATATTAAACAAATTCAAGTAGATTAGTAGCTAGTATCAAATAATATCACTGTATGACACGAATTTTAGACCAAAATAATTCTTATAGATTTTTCGTCGATGAAAACGATTCCGTAAATAAAATTACTCTGTTACGTCACATTTTTGAGCTATTTTAGCTTAAAAGTGTTATTCAAAAGTGTTATTTTTGTCCAATTTTAAGTCCAATGTTCTCAAATATGTGATATACAGCAATTTTGTTCGCGGATTCGTCTTCAATAATAAAAAAATTTATAAGAATTACTTCATTCGGTTTGTGATCAAAAAAATTTTAATTTATCACACAATGTATATACAGGCTGAATCATAATAATTGCTTCAATATTTTACCATAAGAGACGATTTACCGACTACAATGGCAGCCAACTGTAAGGCTGAAATCTCATGGACTAATATTTTTTGGGTAATGCGTATCACGTAATAAATTAAAGATGTTCCACGTTTTCTACTGCGTCTGTTTTAAAAAATTTATTAGTTACGTGTTACGCAGAAAATATCAGTCTACGGAATTTCAGCCTTACAGTTGCAGTCGATAAGTCATCTCTAATGGTAAAATATTGGGACAACCATTATGATTCACCCTGTATATATTTAAATCAAATATTCTTTATATAAAGTAAATCTAGAAGTTCATAGTTTAAGCAGAGCGAGATAATTTTTTTGAGGGACTCTTTATTTTATTCTCTCAGACTCTTAGATAACGAAAATTTATTGCGCGCGGTGTGTATGCTTTCTACGAAAACAAAACTTCTCGTGCGATCTTAAAATTTTTGCTTGTCAAATTAGCAAAAGCAACACGTCGCTAATTTGATGTTATTTCCGTTAAGCAATTTTTCAGACACAAATGTCTTTGTAAAAAATTTTAATAAGACATATTTATATCGACTAAGTTAAGTTTAATTAAAATGTTGAAAACATTGCTTTTCTCTCTCTCTCTCTCTCTCTCTCTCTCTCTCTCTCTCTCTCTCTATTTCGCGATAATATTAAAAAAATATAATTAATAAAATGATGATTTTGTTTTACATAAATTTTATGCTATTTTTCTACGAAAGAAATTAGTAAATATTATTTAGAGTACAAAAAATAAAGTTTTGCAAAGTTTAGAATAAGAAGTTATAAAAATGTTTGACAAGTATCATATATTAAATTATTAATTTTCAGGTATGCGATATGGCTATATGCAAATGAAAGTCGGATTGGTGTGCCTTCTATCGAAATATAAATTTACACTTCACCCTCGATTTAAAAAGCCACTTATTTTCTGCGCGAGATTTCCTGGTCTTAGTAAGAGGCGGTATACATTTTATTATTGAGCCACGAAAATAAGTAAATTATATATTCTTTACATAAATTATTTTTATTTTTGCCTTATGATGCGTGTACGTGCGCGCGCGTGCGCGCGTACGTGCGCACATTTACATACGCACATTTACATACATTACACACACACACACACACACACGCACGCACGCACGCACGCACGCACGCACGCACGCACGCACGCACGCACGCACGCACGCACGCACGCACGCACGCACGCACGCACGCACGCACGCACGCACGCACGCACGCACGCACGCACGCACGCACGCACGCACGCACACACACACACACACACACACACACACACACATCATAAGGCAAAAATAAACATAATTTACGTAAAGAACCCTGACAAAAATATTTCTCTGTTGTTTCTATTCTACTTCTCTGCAAAAGAAATTTGTGAAAAAATATCAGAGATATTTATCCGTAAATCATACTAAGGGAGAAATTTATGAGAAACTGCAGACAAAATTGTAGAGAAAATGCAAACAAATTTGCAGACAATATTGTAAAGAAATATTTCAAAGCATTTTTTTTGTGAAATCTATCTGCAAAGAAATTGAAAAGAAACAAAAGACAAAAATCTGACAAATTTTTAAAGAATTTGCAGAGAATACTGCTGAAAAATTACTCGACAATTTCTCTGCAAGACCTATCTACATAAAAATTTAGAAAAAACTAAAGATATATTTTTAGCATAATAACAAGGAATAAGCAGAGAAACTTTAAGATAAGAAGAGAAATTTGAAGAGAAATTTCTCTAAATTTTTTCTGTAAAATCTATTAATATAAAATTGTTGCTGATAAGGAAATTTGGGTCTCTCATTCTACATTACATATTATATATTATCTAGCTTTATGTGAATAAAACCTATAATAAAACCTATACCTGATTATTGAAGAACATGGTGCTCATTGGAATTACGTATACTGTCTCAAATGTAGCATTTATTTGATTATTTATCTCATTGTAATTAAGTCTCGCGCGATTTTACAATTACAATTTTTACTCACAATCAGTAATTATGAAAACCTACAAACTTGAAAGTCTTTTAACACTACACAGTTGTTTATACTTTTTTATTTAATCCTGACGTATTTCCAAACCACCCTAAAGGTATCTGTTTATTAATTGCATTGAAAATAAATCGAGTCAATAGAAAGTTAATTTAATGTTTGTTTATTTCAAAAAGTTCTCATTTGGAGCTATTGCACAAAAACCAGTCTTACTGATTACCAATATTTTCACACAGTCACACATCCTCTCGATACTCTTGAAATATAAGTTTTATCGTTCATTTTCATTATAATACACGGCCTTAACAAACTTTCGGGTGTAATCGCGTGTAGTCTTCCAAACTCATTATGGCATACCTTTATATGGGTAACAGTTACATTTCTGGTTTGTATGTATGGCACTGAATCAATTATCAATTCCTTGTAAAATATAATTATTTTTGTGTTGTCCTGTTCGTGAGGTGAAAAACTGCAAATATTTGTTATAATTCCTATACAACCAGTAGTCGTTTCTATTAACAAACTGTTGATTTTTGTAAAATGTCCATAAGTCTGAGAAGTGTACTGACATCTATCATATATAATTTTTTTATTGCTTATAACTTTGCAATTATTATAGGGTACGTTACAAGCAGTTTCTTCGTCATTTAATACGTAATCTATTACCGAACCAATTAAAACACAGTTATTCAATTTGTGATAGAACTTAACTGTATTGTCGAATATATGTTCGCAGAAGTCGATACTCCGATAGTTAGGCTGAAATCTATCACGACAAATAAAGATAGTGATCTATAAAATAAGTATCTGCGCCATACCTGAACAGCAACGTTCGTAAGACTATTTTTCAACAGTAATAAAATGCGATTTGCATTCTCAAATAGAAATTCTGTGCCCATAATGGTCTCCAGTTATAAACACTTTTATGTATATGAAGTAAAAGATGCACATTGTACGTCATACATTTTTTTCCAAAATAATCTTGAAAAAACACAACATACTTCAGTAGAGTCATTTCACTTTTTTGCAGCATGTCCAATGTTATACAATCTTGAAATAGAAAATTAACTGTGACAAGCAATGCAAAATGTTTCACATATTTTTCTGGAATGATTCCATGTAGGCACAGTAGTGAATAGAACAAGAGCCAATATAACCATTCAGATGCTTTCCAATTACACCTTTCGTTTAATGATCTTGGTGTGCGAGAAATACACTTCGGTGGCTTTATTGACATAAGTCGATTATTAATGATTGACTTTGTCTGTGGATTTCCTACGTAAAAATTTTTACCTGGAGAACTTAATAAAATTTCTGTATGTTGCTTTACAACACCTAAACAAATTGAATGCATGGAGTCGGGAACATTACCCTCTACAAGATCGAAATATTGTAAATTCATTAATGAAGAGGGACCTTTCACACCTTTAACATCATTAACTCCTCGAGCATGTGCGAAAATCATATTAGCTTTTACAGATTCGTTTGTACGTAGTGGAGGGATGGTGATCGAAACAAGGTATACATTCTGAGTACTAATTCTCTCCGTTGGATGTTTGCAGAACGTACAGCTATAAAAGCCATTAAACTGTTTCATATTCAACATAGCGCATTGTGCAATGGAATCGACGCAACAACATAACGGAATAATCTTACTTTTAATTATTCTGCCATTTGCCGTTTTCCATTCTATACCTTTACTCGACAGAACATTCGCTTCATCGACAAATGGTTTTAAAAAAACATTCATATCAGGTTTTTGTTTATTTACCCATAAATCTATCAAAATCATATGTTTCGCGCGTTGTTTTATTGGTAATTCATTACATAGATCGGCCACATTGACGTATTATACTACTTGAAATCGAAGTTTGACATCCGTCTGTATTAAATACGTATGAAAGGTTTCAATCATCTTGCGACGCATTTAACGACCTCATAATCTTTTTATACATAAATCCATCTGTAATATCACGCATACAACCATCATTAACTCTTTGAAAATTAAATTTTTCGGCAAGATCGTGTTGTATGACTGGATTTTGTAATAAATTTAATAATTGTTCTTTGAAATTCAGTGATAAAAAGTAATTTGACGTTTTAAAGGGTTTAAATAATGTACCACATAATACACATTCAAATATTTCATTGCAGTGTATATGTGTCCGATCACCTACGTGTTGTTTGCCCAATACACGTTGGGCAATAAAAATGATAAGTAAGTTGTTGCGTGGAATCCGGAAAATTGCGCATAATTTGGTATTTTGTGAATGGGATAGTATCATGCAGAGTATTAATCAGTTTTGAAGTATCAACAATCGGTGCCCAAGTCCAAGAATGTCGCATTGCCAAATTCATAACCATAAAGAGAACATCATCTTGTTTCATGTATGACAGTGGGCATATGGTTTTGCTAACGCGTTCGCGTTTATCATCTCGGATATTTTGTTCTTCGTTTTCGTCTTCAATATCTTGTTCGTCCTCGACCTCATCTTTGTATGAAGAAAAAATAAAGTCTCTTTCTTCGTTTCATATCTGACAAGAAAAATAAAGTAAAAGATTTGAAAAATACCTGAAGCCTTATTCTTGAAAACATGCGAATAAGGCTGAATGCCTACAGGATGCGTCAATACCCCACGCAACACAAGGACGTCCTTTGGACGTCCAATGGACGTCGCGATCGGACATGTCTTGACGTCCAGATGACATACTAATTGTGTCTTGTAGACGTCTAGGAAACGTCCTTCGGACGTACAATATACCGCCTTCTGACGTCAAATGGACGTCATTAGGACGTCTCAGCAAGACATAAAAAGGACTTTTATGGACGTCGTTTGGACATTATTTTATATTGCGCGATTAGGACTTTATTTAGTAAAAAATGATATTTATTAGTAAAAGTAGTATTAACCCTGCCAAAAATATGCGATTAAAACCGATTTTAAAAAAAAGTAGTCCGAATCGATCGAGATTTCTGCACCGAAAATATGGTGTTAAGACAGATTGAAAATATAAAATCGGAACCCAGATAGATTTATTAAAACACAATACATTAATATAAAACGTTATAAATGTTTAATTTACAAAAAAATATTTCTTGTATCCTTTTCGTTAAAAAGGACTAAAAAAAGATTAAATTTGAATTAAATATTTAATTTTTGTACAAGATTAAATAACAATACAAATTGTTATTTACATGTAAAAATTATAAAAATTTATGTGGAACAGCGTTCCACACACACGTCACATTTGAAAAGACTGAGAGCGAGTATTCGTCTCAAGGTTACAACAAGCAGCTCCTAAAAGTCTTACTGAAGTTATGAGCTGGGGAGTCGGCCGCGGTGGCGCCTAGATATAACGCCCGTGGCCGCATTCGACTCACGAGAAGATCTCTCGCAGCGTGGCTGCCTAGCGGTGGTGCCAGCACTCACTTGTTAAATTCATTTCAATCCGAAATTACAGGATTTCATAAATTATAATTAAATCAAATTTTAATGTATACATGTATTTAATTCACAGAATCATGTAAACAAATATGATTCTGTAAATCAAAGATATATACCTTGCTGCTAGATGTATAATTACTTTCTTTATATTTTAAGTTTATGTTCCAAAACGTTTTTTCCGAGAAAAATTTTACTTGATATGATATACGTTATTATTTATTTATATTTTGAGTAGGATTTTCCTCACAAATAAAATAGCCATTAAATAGCATATTAAATTAATCGTTATAGTATTATACATATGTATTAAATATTACATAATTTAAATATTATATATAATGAAATATTAAATATTAACGAATAATATATTTTATTAAAAAGCTATATACTGTATATTAAAGCTTCTCATATTAAATTTGTAGTTTATGTTTATATATGGTTAAATATATCTTTTGTTAAATATTTTTTAACATGAAAAATTATCTTTATAATTTTATAATTTATAAAATTCTTGTGTTATAATAATAATGATAATGATGATAATAATAAAAATACTTAACTTCGTTGACATATATGTATATAGTGGACCTTTTCGGAACGTACCACCAATATCTGCTAGACATTTAAAGGAGGTCCTTAGAACATCTTCAAAATGTCTTATTTAATATAAAGAACAACGCAATTTTCGAATGCATATTTATTATGTATGTATACATAATATGTTAAATATTACGAATCATCCCAAATATGTCCTGCGGATGTCCTACAAACGTACAATACTGCAGCTATGATAAACCAGGATGTCCTTCGGACGTCTTTGGAACGTCCTATGGACGTACGAGATACTAGGACATTACAAGGACTTTTGTGGACATGTATCGGACGTCCGGGGACGTCCGTGTGTTGTGTGGGACGTTACGCATATATGACAAGATTAGCCAATCATTCTTTCGCTTTTACAAAAAAGAATAATTGGTTACCTTCGCCACACGTTGCCGCGTTCTGTGGGCATTCAGCCTAACTTTCGTATATGAAAGTAACAGAATAGCCAACAACAAATTATTCAATGGATTTCTTCCATTGGCTATTTTGCCACTTCCGTATGCGAAAATTATTCTCATGTTTTCAAGAATACGGCTTCTGCATCTATTATATTATACATATGTAAGAGTGTTATTGTACATTGAATACTGCATCAATTTTACTATTGAATAATTGAATATTTTTGTACTCACAAACATAAACTTATCACTAAACAAGCATCTCCTCATATTACAGAAGATATTTACTGATTTTTTATGAAATATTCTATTAATTATACTTTTTATTCTATTAAATATTGCATTAAATATTCTATTTATTTTAATATACATGCATGCATACATACATACATACGTACACCCAAGGACTTTGATTCTGTCCATGGGGAAATTTTTCAAACTGAGAAGTCACCACTTTCTACATATTTGTAGTTTATGATTAATGAAACGACTAGAGCTTATTGGCCGTTACGTTAATCATAAACTGTAAATATGTAGAAAGATAGCGACTTCTCAGTTTGGAAAATTTCCCCATGGACAGAATCAAAGTCCTTGGGTGTACGTATGTTTCTTTTCAATTAAGCTTTGGAATATTTCGGAGATTTCACCGATCAAAACTGAGGTTACATCGGCCGGCTGTCAAAACATAATTTACTAACACTACGATACATTTATGATCATTGACGCAGCATCCGCTTATAATAGTCATGAACGTAAAAACATCTATGAACAAAACGTGGACCCTAAAATCGGACCCCAGGCATACCTGGCACGAACTGTACATACGTATGTACCTCGGGTACCCATTTTTAATACCTAACACAGAAATACCGCCTGGCGGCAAACACCGCCAGAAGAGACGCGCCGAGCCATCGCACGCGCTGAGTCGGAGCGCACGCGCACTTGGAAGACGCGGTCTTCCCTACTCCGACGACTCCGCCGTCAAGCGCCAAAAGTTAACGGAGGCGAGCGGAGTCACTCGGTATAAATAGAGCCAACACGCCGAGAAACGGCGACTCCGTCACCGACCAGCTTTCCGATAACGATCCGCTGCGTTTGTGACATCCCGCTCCCGAAGTTGGAACATCGGTCGAAGTGTGCTTGGCCGCGGCGAGAGGGTACTCCGCCTCCGATACCGATCCTTCCTAAGCAGTCATCTGAAGGCCGAGACCCGCTCAGACCCAAGAGTCTTGGTCAGCGAGCCGATCCCCGGCTGCCCGGAGGCTACCCTCCTCGCTACGCGACACCCACGAAAACCGCGACCGCCGTGTTCGGGGTCCCGGGTCAAGTTACTTGACAGGGTGCTGCGCGTCCAGCCCACCTGCGACGATCCCATCGTGGCCGCCATACCGCGCGGAAATTTGGCCCGCTCACGAGAACCGCGACACGACGGCTAGCCCGCGGACCGTACCGTGAGACCACGCCGGGTGGGTGCCGATAGCGCACATCCCGATAGCCCACCAACCAATCATATTGACTTATCTAACCCAACCTACGGAAAATCTCTAGGCATCTGCCATTGTGAGTGGTTTGTGTGCTATCGGGATGTGCGCTATCGGAACCCACCCGACCACCCGCCTACCGCGTCACGAAACACGGCACGCTGGCCGTAGACCGCGCCTGCGCAAGATTGCACCGGTATACCACTGTAAGATCTGGCTACGTATCGTACCAATACCTGTATATATTATCGTGTACATAGCGTCTGTCCTGTAAATTGGCCAAATATATGTCACTACATTCAAACCGAAACTCGCGTGTAGTATTTCAACCGCACCGCCGGCCTTCCTTTCTCCCGCGTCGAACCATTTTCGCGGTCTAGCACCGAAAGCTGATCCGTGCGCGGAAAGTCGGAAATTATAGTTTTATACTCATCCTTTGTTACTATTATAGAAAATGCGGTGTCCTGTGCCTCACCTTCTCCGGGTAAGGATGTGAAGAAACATGCAAACAGTTACACGGGTCATTCCCCATGTCGATGGTGGTCAGAAGAGAGTGATAGAATGGTCCGGCTGCGTAAAGCAGCTCTGCTCAGGTTCAAATATACGGGTGTACACGCGGATTTCGTGGAATATAAGAAAAGTATGGCTTTTCAAGATATATTAAAGTATTGAGTATTAATAATTTAAATGAAATTTTGAAAACATTAGATACTGTTTAATTTATACTCTTTTTAACTGTATACAGGGTGTCCCAGACCAATGTATAAAAATTATCACGATGAGGTAGAAGAGATCAAGATAAATAAAAAAGTCTAATATCATTTTGCGATATTTGCAATAATTTTTGAGTAATAAAATATTAAGTTCAGCCGAATAAGAGCGCGCGGAAAGACAAGCGGTTGTTCATCTGAGCCGTAGGACCGCCCACTGCGACCCGATTGTAGGCGACGGTAAGTGGCGCGTGGCGAGGGAAAGGATAGCTTGGCACCGCACCGCATGGAGCCGGGCGGTCTTACGGCTCAGACGACCAACCGTTTTCCTCTCCGCGCGCTCTTATTCGGCTGACTTTAATATTTTATTACACGAAAATTATTGCAAATATCGCAAATTGTTATTAGACTTTTTGATTAATTTCGATCCCTTCTACCTCTCTGTAGTAATCTTTATACATTGGTCTGGGACACCCTGTATATATTTATGGTATATATATTTATACTCCTTGTAATTGTATATATATTTTAAGGATGAAATAAGTGTGCATCCAAGGAAATTAAGGAAATTAAGGATTTTACATCGATAATTAAATTTGACAAGTGAAATGAAATCGACCGAGTCATTAAAGAAAACCAATAATTAATTTCAATTTTTGAAGACTATTTGTTTATTTACTCTGATATCAAATAGTTTAATATAAGGTCTGAGATTTATATTTCAATTTGTATCGAAGTAACTTTAAGTCTTTTTTTTTTGTACGATGAGGGAAATGCTCATGGCACGACAGATTGGCTAGACCTGACAGTGTTGGACTCGAGTCAGGACCGTGCTAACCCGGCCACGTAATTTCAGCGACCAGGCTCGCCCTAACCCGCCTACCAACTAAAAACCTCACCGAGCCACCTCGCCCCAGATCGAAGGAAGGCCCCGGCCAGCAGTACGCTATTTCATCAGTAGCCTTCCCCCGGGGGTCGGAGCGTGAGCCCCCCGACGCGCCAGTTCGTCAGGTTGGGAGAGGACGTGCCAGGGCGGCGGCCGAGATACGTCAGCCGCCACCTTGTCCACCCCGGGGTAGCGCCGTGAAAAACACCGCACGCCACCCCGCGCTCCTTTAGGGCAGGAGGCGAGCGCCGAACTTACCCGTTCCGCGCCAACCCCCTACCCAAGGTCCAGTGGCCCCGAGGGGACCGACCGGGCCTACCTCCTATCCTCGCGCGGCCGGCACGTCGGATGAGCGGAGACCCCTACTCATCGGGCGGCCCAACAGCCAGGGTCCTCGTCTCCTGGGCATCCCCGAGCGCAGGGGCAGCCGGAAACGAGGCCCAGGGTCGCGTAATGACCCCCCCCCCTGGGGAGTCACTTCGCGGCCCTATCTCCGAAGATAGGCGACCCCGGGGGAGAAGGCGTCAACGCCTTCTTCTCCTCGGGTCTCAACGCCTTTCTGAGAGGCGTGCTCGAGTCTCGTCCCACTCGCTTCTCCCGTTGCGGGAGAGGGAGGGGCTCGAGCACCACCTTCGCCTGGGAGAGGTGCGCGGCGCTCGAACTGTCGAGCGCCTCGCACCTCTTTTTAGTCGGCGGACTCGTCCGGAGCCCTGATGCTCCGGACGACTCCGACGATATCACTATCACTCCCGTGATGAAGGCCTCATCGGCTGAGGCCTCCGCCACGGGAAGGGTCTCCTCCATGTCTATATCGGCCACTGGCCCCCCCGCCACTCCACCATCCTCGGCCTGAGCGCCGGGCGGGGTGGGAGGCGGAGGAGTCAGCCGCCGATCTTCTTCCGAGGCTCCACTCTCCTCCCGCTGCGGAGGAGGGGGAGCCCTCTTCCCCGGTCGAGGAGCCGTGTTCAGTTTAATACGCCCCGACAGGTTGCCCGACAGTGGGCAACCCGTCGAGGCCTTGTTTCTAGCCCCCTCGACCTCCCGGAACCAACCATCGGCCAGACCGGCCAGGTCCGTGGTTGTGCTCCGGGAGATCACCCCCAGTTGCCGGTCGACATACCGGCGTTGATCCGACGTAAACAGGGTCGGGGGGATCCTGATGCGTTGCCGAGGCCGCGCATCATTCTCCCCCGTTCCCTCTCCCTCCGACTCAGAGCTCCGGATGACGTTAACTCTGAGTCGGTGGACCCTAAATCGCTCCAAGGGAACCCCATGGAGCCGGTCTTCTGCGTCCGCCCCGTCGGACAATGGGGAGGGGGACCTGAAGGGTCCACTCCCGTCCAAACGGGGTCGGCCACGGGCGCGCCTACTTCTAACGTGAGTCGGAAGGTCGGTCCCGTTTCCCAGAACATCCGGGACACGGACACGGCCCTCCGACTCGTCCAAATCGATGACCGGCTCCAGGGGGTTCCCGGCCATCGGCTCCTCCTCCTCCTCTCGCCGATCCACGTCCATGGGCTCAGCATCGAGCCGAGAAAGCCCCTGCCGCCTCCTTCGAGGCGGGTCGGCGAGGTCCTCCTCGTCCGAAGCTCCCCCACGGACACGGATCGGCGTCGATCCCTCTTTTGCACTTGGTGGTGGTGCGAAGACCACCACTTCAAAAAATCGGATCCACGTGGACCCTGTGGCGCTACAATCCTGCCGACCGCCGCCCGTCTTGCGACGACCGTCGGCCAGCAGGATCGAGTCCTCCCCTGCGGACTCGGTCGGGGCTCCGGCCCAGCGTGCCTTCTCCTCTGGTGTTAATTCACTGAGGGAGGCATATCCCTCCCCCTGTTCTTCTGAAGAGAAAGAGGACCCCCCCGTAAATTCCCCCCCTCCCATTCGGACTCCTCCTCCTCGGACAGCTCTTCCTCGAGCTGCTCGAGGACGAGGAATCGATCGATTGCATCGCGAGCCTCAGGCCCGAGGCGCTCCCGCATCTGCAGGAGCATCCCCCCGCGCGACTCCCGCGACGCACCAAGACGATTACAAACATCAACCTCCACACTAGCCCGTTCGTCGGCGGAGCCTGTGGGCATCCCGCGTGACAGCCCGTCGATTGATATCGACAAGGGGGCACCCGGGACACTAGTCCCCCCTTGCCTAACCTAACCTAACCTGGGGTATCCGACCCCCCCTGCGCGGTAAGTTATCGTTATCCTTGTCCATATATTCATAAGTGGGGTATTGTTTCGCGAGGGGAACCCCACCCTCGCCCCGAGGGGTACTGCGGGTCGGCGTTCGGGGACCACCGACCCGAGGCGAACCTAATGGACAAAACAAACATCACACGCGCCGACCAGGGAAGAACAGAAAACAAAACCTAAGTGCACGCGGTTAAACGCACACCCGGGATGACCCACGATCGATGCGTATCAGACAATGGACTGCGGCGAACAGACGGGACCCCCGATCCCGGCAGGCACCCAGAACGATCCCCCGATCGGCAGCCTCGGCGAGAACCAGCGCCCCCCACGACGATGCCCCCGCGCTAACGAGGAACATCCCCGAGAGGAAACGCCAGCCGTGCCGGTGTACGGGTTGCTCCTAGGCTCGAAAGCCCGGTGTCGATGTACCCGGACTAGCCGGGGCCATCGACAACCAGCGGGTCAACACGCGGGATTAGCCACAAACCAGAAGATCGCCCCAGGATTCCGCAAGGAGAAGACGACCCGACCCCCCGCCGCGACGAACACCGTACATTAAACATAGTACACACCACCATGGCGTCTGAGGCGCGGAAACACGACACTCAGACGCCGCCTCCTTGATTTTTTATAGAGGTTGACTCCTCGCGACCCGGGCGGTGAAGCCAAGGTCCCCGGTCCATCCCGCACGTAATTTCAGCGCGTGATGGATTACGGTGTGTTAGCTCGGGCGCCAGGGTGGCTGAAGTCCCTGAATCTACGGTCTATGAAAGACCGCAGACCCCTAGCGAGCTCGGGAAACCGCAGGAACGCCAATTCCTGTATCTAGAGTCGTCGCACAGCCTCGGGAGGCCCCGAAACGACTCCAGACCCCTACGGGAAACTTTAAGTCTTTATAATTACTTAATGCTGCACGATAAAATTTATTTAATATATCTATTCAACCTTTTTTAAATAATGAGTGTACACCCATGGAATTTGATTCTGTCCATGGGGAAATTTTCTAAACTGAGAAGTCACCACTTTCTACATACTCGCAATTTATGATTAATATAACGACTAGAGCTTATTGGTCATTACGTTAATCATGAACTGTAAGTATGTAGAAAGATAGCGATTTCTTAGTTTGGAAAATTTTCCCATGGACAGAATCAAATTCCATGGGTGTACACCCAAGGACTTTGATTCTGTCCAGGGAGAAATTTTCCAAACTGAGAAGTCGCTATCTTTCTACATACTTAAGAGGATGCTAAAGTAACAGAAGAACTTCCTCGACGTCGGTCCTACAGATCACTGCAGATTATTTATCGAGCAAGACCAGGCTATTGTTCTTTGTCCATTGCATAGATCTATCTTTGTTTTTTTATTATTTCGCCATCTGCGAAAAGTCCTATCAACTACTGTAGGGCTCCATATTGCTCTGTTTATGACAGTTCGGTTTCGCTGAGCGAAACATGCATGTGGTAAAAGCACATTAGCGTATCTTTTTTGTTAGGCGTTCAATCGTAATTTTGTGAGGTCAGTGTTATTCGTGCATGTTTTATGAAGGGTGCTCTACTATCATTTTGTACGCACGAGCTACACAACTTCTGTATTAAGGTAAAGTTAACCTCAGGTGACGGCTATACGAGTGACTTTTTAATGATTTATTAAATTTTTGTTCGATTTTCTTATAAAATTGACCTGAGCACTCTTTCTTTTTACGCATATTTCAATTCTAAAAAAAGTTTTTGTGATTCTGTAAAGCCAATCCAAAGATATTTAATGCACTGTAAATGTCGGTAATTCGTGGTACTTTAGCATCCTCTTAAAGTTCATGATTAACGACCAATAAAGGACCTCGCACATGAAATGCATAACATAACATAAGCACAACATAAAACCGACGGATCAATGAAAATGTTATGTAAATCAATATGGCGACTTTATGTTGAATGCTCATTGGCCCAACGGTCTTATGTTGTGCTTATGTTATGTTATGCATTTTATGTGCGAGGCCCTTAAGACTAATGGAGTAATGAAAATGTTAAATAAATCAATAAGGCGATTTTATGCTGGATGCTCATTGGCCCATAGGTCTTATGTTATGCTTATGTTATGTTATGCGTTTCATGTGCGAGGCCCTTAAGCCCTAGTCGTTTCATTAATCATAAACTGCGAGTATGTAGAAAGTCGTAACTTCTCAGTTTGGAAAATTTCCTCATGGACAGAATCAAAGTCCTTGGGTGTACACTCAAGGACTTTGATTCTGTCCATGGGGGAATTTTCCAAACTAAGAAGTTGCTATCTTTCTACATACTTACAATTTATGATTAACATAACGACCAATAAAATCTAGTCGTCACATTAATCATAAACTGCGAGTATGTAGAAAGTGGTGACTTCTCAATTTAGAAAATTTCCCCATGGACAGAATCAAAGTCCTTGGGTGTACAGAACTGTAAAGACTAAACTACTGGCTACTTTAAGTTGGCAGTAATGAGCACGACGGTAAAAAATTCTAGTTTTAGTTGGCGACATCAGAGGGGACTCTTTACAAGTCCCTCTTAGAGTCCCTAGAAGTAGAGAGTCTGGACATCTGTTCCTAAAATGTCGGTGATGATTATGTCAGTGTATGTACGTGAGCTTTATGTGTGTGTATATTTATCGTTGAGTGCACTTGAACGTGTTGTATGCTGTTATCGCATTGGCTAAAGAGGATTAAACAGGGATCCGTATTGGTGCTGCCATTTTAGGTGCACAATCACGTGTATCCAATCACGTGGAACCCCGAGATGTCCAGACTCTCTACTTCTAGGGACTCTAGTCCCTCTCAGGGCCACTTTCACCAACGCCGATTAACTTAATCGCTGATTAGTCTATCGGAATTGACTAATTGCATTTGTCGTTTTTACTTAACGACAAATATGATTGGTCAATTCCGATAGACTAATCAGCGATTAATAGCGTTTTCGATTGGGAAAAAGTTAGTGCGCACCAGTGCGCACTCAATTCACGCCAAAACTGGACAAGTTTCATGAGTTGCACTGAATAGTGCAAATGCAAAAGAACACGCCCAAATTTTCAGTGCAAGTGTCAAGTTGAGTTAATTATAATAAATCACGCGAAAAAGAAAAAAAGTAACCTCGAAAAAGTAATTTCGTGCTTAGTAAGTAATGATTTTTACTATATGTAATTAAATAGTATCCCACATAGCACGTAATATTTCTGTGATATCACAGAATCATTGCAATATCACAGAAATATTACATATTACTGTGAAATATCACAGAAATATTACTGTGATATTACACAGTGATAATGACATTGAAATATTCCACTGATATCACAGAAATATCACAGAAACATTATTGTGATATTACACAGTGATAATAACATTAAAATATTCCAATGATATCATTGCAATATATTGTTGCAATATTTAATTTCAAAGAACAAGGTAATGTCAAATGACGTTTTTATTATGTCTTATTAATGCAACGTCAGTATCTCTTTGATTAATTTCGATATTTTTAGTATCCTTAATATTCTTGGTAATTTTGGTATTCTATAGAAGAAATCAACTTACAAATAAAATAATTATGTCTTTACCCTTTCGTGGAATAAAAGTAAATGTTAAGAAAAAAAATTAATTAACTTTATTATTAGTTTAGATGTTTACTTAGTTTATTCCTTAAACTGTATATATGTATAAACTATAATGTACGCTCTTCTATGTAATCTATCAATTTAATTATTGCTTTACAACTCGATCAATACTGATTTTATTAAAAAATTACAAAAAACCTTTGTATTTGTCTTATTGCCATTTATAATTTTTACAGGAGCACAAAATTGATTTTAATTTTTAAAAATTTTTATCATGAGGAATTTAAAAAAAAATGTTTACAATAAGTTTTGTTAATACACATTTATTATTCACTTGGCAATAAATATTTCAAAGTATATTTAGAAGTTTTTAAAAAAATATACATTTTTACGTCATTTAATATTTACTGATCGGTACATTATTTTGTGAAATAGTTTATTCATTAATATTGATTAGACTATTATACACCACAGTAAAAGGTTTTTCAAGTTAATTAAAATATTAAATTTCCAACAAATTTTTCTTTAGATTTCACTTTTTTTTCAACTTTATTAAAAAATATGATTATATATATTCTATCATTAATTAGGTATTTTACAATGTTCATTAATTATATGTATGTATATAATGTTGCGGCTCGGTCACCGATCGTCACAACATACGACGAAACAAGCGAGCGCGTGCACAGCCGCTATGCGGTCCCGCCGTGTGTATAAGACTCCACGCAAACAAGTGAGTGCTGGCACCATCGCTAGGTGGCCGCGCCGCTGGAGACCTTCTCGTGAGTCAAGTGCAGCCACAGGTGTTATATCTAGACGCCACTCCGGCCGACCGGGCCGGCTCACCACGACTCACTAGCTCACACTTCAGTGAAATTATAAAGAAAATCGTTGCTTGTTGTAATTTGGAAACGAATACTTGTTCTAATTTTTTTCCCAATGTAACGTCCCCTGAAAAAAAAGTTGATAAACTTGTTTCAATAAACTGATTACTGATTAGTAACTGATTATATTTTGTCAGTTACTGATTAGTAATCAGTTTATTGAAACAAGTTTATCAATTTTTTTTTAAGGGGTACGTGTGGAACGCTGTTCCATATAAAATTTTATATTTTTACATGTAAATAATATTTTGTATTGTTATTTAATCTTGAACATAAATTAAAATTATAATTCAAATTGAATCTTTTTTAACAAAAATGAAAAAGGATACAAGAAATTTTTTTTTGTAAATTAAACATTTATTACGTTTACATTATTGTATTCTGTTTTAATAAATATAATTATTTTTTTATGTTTAATATATATTACATGTAACAATATGAAAATAATATTAAGAATAAAAATAAAATAAATTGAAATAATTTATTTATTTAATTTCTTGCAATATTATTTAAATATCACATAAACATCACAGAAATATTGTGAAATATCACAGTAATATTACTATGAAATATCACAGTAATATTACTGTGATGCGTTTTCGCGGACATTTTGATATTACTGTGATATCACAGTAATATTTCGTGATATTTCTGCAATATTTCATTTGTAATATTGCAATGTAAAAGTGATATTGCTATGATATCACTGCAATATTACGTGCTATGTGGGATATAATCATTAAAAAAATGCTATTTTATTACATCAAGTAATTAATTATATTTTAAAAAAGGTATAAAATCGATGTACTTGTATAAAAGATATAACACTTACGGTGTCATTATCCATTTTTTTCCCACATGCTACATAATTTACAGTTTTTGGAATCTTTCTTCTAGTTCGGAAAATTGCAAATATTTCTTCTTTTTTGCTTGAACTAGAAGAAGATTCCAAAAATGTCTCCAAAATATTAAAAAGATCCAAATCCGGATTGCTCATTTTTTCAAATTTGAAATTTTGTTATTGCTTACAATAATGGGGGTGCGCACGATTGGACACCGCACGATTGGACACCACAACTCACAGCGGCTGATACCTAGAGTTTTTCCGTTGGTTTGGTTAGATAAGTCAAGATGATTGGTTGGTGTCCAATCGTGCTGTGTCCAAAAGAGTGTCACCCACAATAATGCACTAATGCTTGCATGCATCCAGTGCACTGAACTGGCACAGTCAAAATATCTCGTGCCACTGAGTGCGCATTATGCGAGTGTCGTGCGTTCAAACGAACACGTGACACTAGCCAAGTGCGCATTGGCACTGCCAATCGAACACGCGCCTGACACTGAGTGCAGCCAGTGCATCCCAATCGAAAACGCTATAAGTTAATCGACGTTGGTGAAAGTGGCCCTCAGTCACAGTATAAAGCATGGTGGAAGTAGACATGCCGTTTGTTTTCTGTTCCTGAACTCTCTAAATAAGTGTACACTTAAAATGAAATAGATAGATGTTTCAAAGTTAGCGAAAGCAAGAAGGAACGTTCCAGTGCAGTCTAGTGCAGGAATAGAAAACAAGCCTATGATGTGCGCGAAATTCGCAAACCACGCCCCTTTTTCGCATCGAGAGACCGTAAGTCCCCAAGTCTGCCAACTACGAAAAACTAAATGTTTGATGATATCAAGTTACTACAACTGTTTTGATTGCATCTTTGTCATACCCTGCTATATATTTGTTGTATCCTTTTCTCTGATACGTGATACATATCATTATGTCTCTGAAAGAGTACCTAATAATGTATTCTTCTGATGAATTAATTTATATTAGTAAAATTGTTAAAAAATGCTTTATAAATTTTCATGACTACTTTTCTCAAGAAAATTATGTAATACACAAAATAATTATACTTATTAAAGAAAATACCGAATACTATCAATGCATTCTTGATGAAATATTATAATTATTGTTTGGTACAAACTCATACTTATATACGAGTAGAAAAATAAATAAAAAATATGTTCAAAAAAATGATAAATTAATGTTAATGTTACGGCTGAAAAAAGTCAAGTAAGACCAAAACGTTCCTTACTCGCAATCTTTTTAGATTTTAATAAATTAATTTATAATTTAACAACCGTCTTGCTCGTTTACGGCCTATAATTAATCTGTGATTTATAACACGAGCACGAAACCATTGGTTTAAATATATCAGAGTTTCTTTCATATAAATAAAAGTCGTTTATTATTATCTTTTATTATATTAGTTTTTTTCTTTTAATATTATCTTACTGTAAGAGCGGGCCGGAAGGTTTTCAAAATCCCGCCTCACAAAGGAGAGGAGAACGTGCGAGCCGGAAAATATTAGGAAAGGAAATATCTCGTCACGATCCCTCGTGTGTCAGGAGCCGGAAGTACCGACGGAAAGGAGGGTAACTGGAATTAACTGCGCACCAGGAGTACAATGGCAGAACCGACTTTATTCACCGGTCGTGTACAGAAAAACGTGGCGGCCATGCCGCACTTAACGAGAGCTTCGACGAGTCTGATGCTTGCGATGATACACCCACGAGAGAGACCGCAGGGGCGCGCTAGTGAGCCTCGCAGGACCAATCGCATGGCGGTATACGTCTCACGTGGTTTGCAAAACCAATTGGGGCACGAGACAGAAGGTCACGTGACCCACGCAGCCAATCAGGCAAGCAATACGCAGGCAATAATACGCTGACAACGCCACCGCAGTGGCGGCCGATTTGAAATTTATACCGAGTGAGCCAATTGCTCACTTACATTACATTTATATATTTTATTATTATCTTACATATCGTAGTTGTCGTTAAATAAAATTGACCAGAAATAATCAATTACAATTGGTACTGAACTGGTCACAAACAGGAGATTTTGAAACCAGCTCTTAGAAATTGTAATAATAGGCTTGTTTTCTATTCCTGCACTAGACTGCACTGGAACGTTCCTTCTTGCTTTCGCTAACTTTGAAACATCTATCTATTTCATTTTAAGTTTACACTTATTTAGAGAGTTCAGGAACAGAAAACAAACGGAATATTACGATATTCTTTGATTACTATGCAAAAGTTTATTTATAAAAGCCCGCGATGCTAGAAATGGCTAGAAATTGGTCCGAGTACTCAGATCGAAAAGATTATAACCAATCAATGTTTAGCTTTTACGGAAAAATGACAAGCTAATTGATCACACAGTTCTCAGCCCGAAAAGTTGCACCGAGTTTTAGCATCGTGGAGATGAGTCTTAACATTTTCTTTTCAAAATTATCGACATCTTCCATACGTTTTTTATGTCGAATCTAATGTACGTTTTATTATAATTACACGATAAGTGCAATCGTACGACATTCACGCACGTATACGATAAAAAGAGACCGATAGAATACTAAATGACGTGCGTGCAACGAAAACAACCATATTCGGTTGTAGCAACTTTACGGAGTTAAACAAGGTTGGTACACGTGGGGACATACGGTCAAAAAATAAGTGAGAGGGCAAAGAATTAGAGAGAGACGCTTGCAAACTGCGCACACCATATCTACTTCTACCATGGTATAAAGGTGCAATTTTACGCAGCGAATAAAAGCTGGCGTTTTACCCCCACTCAATTGCAACGCTAAGCAGCATTAAAAAGCTAAACGCTATCGCCTCTATCCTTTTCATGTAGCGAATAAAAGCTGGCGTTTTACCCTTACTCCACCCAACTCCACCGCAACGCAAAGCAGCGTTAAAAGCGGCAATTGCTAAGTACATAATCTGACATAACCGCAAAAATGGAGTTGGAATATTATAATCAATATATCGAGTATGTAAAATATTATAAACGCACAGGGGCGGTTATTGTTGAAATTAGACGTATAACTGCTGCAATGTATTTGTTAAAAAAAGAAAAAGAAATAGATATAAAAAAAAAGTTTTGGGTAGCTCCGATTTTTGTAAATCGTAATGAGCACAGTTTTTTTTTGCATCGGGCCGAAATTGTTACTAATGTATTTACCGCTTTTAGGATACAAAAATAATATGAAATTTTATCTATGTAACATTCATCCCTCCACAAGAGTGCCGATATATTTCTTCACTTTCTTGTATGGTACAAACAATTGTTTTGCACACACCACAAGTATATGAGGGTATAACAGAAGTATAACAGAATTTCCTACAATATAAAAAACACAGTTATTAACACAATATAACAAATAAAACTATCTAACATAAATAAAAAACAAAAAGCAACCTAGCCTAAAAGTATGCTTACTATATGTATATAATATATATTAACTTCGTTTGTATTTTCAGATGATGTTGATTGATTTAACCTTTCAGTCATAATTTTTTTCTTATATATTCACTTTTGGAAGGTAATTAATTTGGAATGTAATATTTAAATTTCAGCGTCGTTTTGCTAAAAGTTGGACTGTGTCGAACTTTGAGCATTTATCCTCTGAATTTGCCAAATTGATGAAAATTGGTGAAGAAGGGGTAAACGCCAGCGTTTAGTCGCTAAAAGTTGACATTGTGTCGAACTTTGAGCGTTTATTCGCTGGATTCGCCAAATTGATGGAGACGGGGTAAAACGCCAACTTTTATTCGCTGCGTGAACTTGCGCCTTAAGAAAGAACAGTAGGTCGACTCGGTGTCGGCACCTTTGATATGATGACTACAAAATAGCCATGTTGCTGGTTGTGCGTGGATCCAATAGCGTTTGCGAGCGCAGTGGTTCAACTTAGGCTGCGTTCCGAAATTCACTGCCAGTACTGAAAATCTATAGTATACGTAACGTGAACTATAGATTTTTAGTACTTGCAGTGTATATCGGAACGCAGCCTTAATCTGAGTCGGGTTAATGACGCCATATGCTGGGATCGTCCAATCAGAACTTAATCGCCATATTACTGGTTGTGCGATTTGGTCATGCGCAAAGAACAACTTTCGCCGTGCTTTATGACGGAGTCGACCTACTGTTCTTTCTTATAGGGTGTTCACGACTCAAGTTGAGTTGGTTTCCAGTAAGGCCAAAAAATATTAGGCGCGACTCTCTCTAGTACCTTTATGATTCATGACAACTCAACGCTGTATCGTATTGCCTGAGTTAAGTTTAGACCTCGTGCTCAATCGGTGGACTGCGTAGAATAGTCGAAATATAAAACAGTACGATTATAAAGTACGAATTAATTTTAGAAATAGAAACATTATGTATGCAAAATTAAATAAATGTTTTGAATATATTTCCAATTTAAAAGAAAGTTTATATAAAAAGATGCTCATTACTTTTTGTAGAAACGCTAGATTTTTGGGTTCTTGTATTTCAATTAAATGTTTAATAGGATTATGCGTTGCAAAAAACCAAATTCATTGTTATAATATATTTGCCCTTACAAATTAAGTCAAGATCATTTAAAACTTATGTTTAGTATTATAAGACAGCAATTTAGATCCAATAATAAGTAGTTTAAAGCAATTTCAAAGTGCAATAAAAAAAATTTTGCTTCATATGGAATTAAAAAAAGATTCATCTGAAAACTGTATTTTATTATCAAATATAAATATATTATATTTTATATACAATTTTATATATATTTTATATACAAATACAAATATATTATACTTCTTGATTAAATTTAATTACGACGATAAATAAAACCTCCAATAATGGAAAATAGACATTAGTAACTGATGCATCAAATTGTGATAATAAAAACTTAGAAATATATGATATTGCTTTGTATTGTAATAAAAATAACTCGCAGCTAATTACGAAATGCTCCCACAATATTATATCATACATATCAGGCATTGCGGTACATTTTTTAACAAACAAAAAAAATTATGAACAATGTGTCGACGCTTTGACAGAACTCCAGCTAAATTCTTACGACCATGATTTGATTTCCATTAAAAATAAAGAAGGCTTATTATTTCCTTCAAAAGATGCAATATTTATGTGTGAGGTTTATGAGAAACTTATACAAATAGCTATTATGAAATTTCTACATAGTACACCCATGGAATTTGATTCTGTCTATGGGGAAATTTTTCAAACTAAAAAGTCGCTATCTTTCTACATACTTACAGTTTATGATTAATGTAACGACCAATAAGCTCTAGTCGTTACATTAATCATGAACTGCGAGTATGTAGAAAGTGGTGACTTCTCAGTTTGGAAAATTTCCCCATGGACAGAATCAAAGTCCTTGGGTGTACAGTGCGTTGCATTGATGCCTGGGGTACCGATTTTAGGGACCACGTTTCTTTCTTGATTATTTTTATGTTCATGACTGAATGCTGCGGTGATCGTTGACGGCAGCATTTGGTCATGAACGTAAAAATAACTAAGAAAGAAACGTGGTCCTTAAAATCGGTACCCCAGGCATCATGCAACACACTGTACACCCAAGGACTTTGATTCTGTCCATGGGGAAATTTTCTAAACCAAGAAGTCACCACTTTCTACATATTTGCAATTCATGATTCATGAAACGACTAGGGCTGCGGTCCATTTATAGCGTTTTTCATTGGGAAAACTAGTGCGCACTGAGTGTGCACTCGCCGCTGGCAATTGGACGTTTCGGTTCGCGCGATGACGGTGCCAACGGAAACGCCCAATTACCTGCAGTAAGTGCACATTCAGTGCGCACTAGTTTTCTCAATGAAAAACGTTATTAGTACTTCTGAACGCTCTGAATGCTACGCTTTAAACGGTTAGCCGACAATTTCCCGAAAAATGGCCGCAATAATGTTGGTACCAACAAAAATCCCTAAAGAACGTGTTTTTATTTTTTATAGATTTGTAGCATTGTTCAAGTAGTAAGTCCATCAGTTTAAATAACCTTATTAGCATACGTGCGCGCGTGGTGTTTAAAATAAGTATAACCATAATAAAGTAAATTGTAAATATAAAGTATAAAATAGTAATGTTTTATTAAAATAAAACTAAATAAAGTAAAAACATAAAGTAAGAACATAAAGTAAAATTACCATATGGTAATTATATCAGTTTTACAAACCTGTATTTGTCAATCTGTCATCACACTGCTAGTGAAAGATATTTGACTATTCTGATAATAATGTTACAATTTTAACTTTTGCTTTACTTTGGACACACTTCTCCTGGAGTAGTCTCCACTCCTCCTCCAGTAATCTCAGAATTTGCTAATTTTATTAATTCGCAGAAAAATGTTCTCCCAGATATTAACATTCTGTTGAGCAGATTACGTGAAAAGCTGGAAAACTAAAAAAAATAAAGAAAAGAATCGGTTCATCAAAACGTCTATGTATGTAATTACAGTCAATACATAAATAATTCATCTTTATTTTATTTGAATACTAGCTACACTTATCTGACATATTGTATTTGTTTAATTATTGCAATGATGATTCCATATAATATATATGTAATTATTTGTCCAATTATATATATATATATATATATATATATTATATATATAATTATATATATACAGGGTGTCCCAGAAAGCTCGCATCCCATTTTAAGAGCGGATTCTTTGGAAAATTCTAAGAAGAAAATCCTAATACAAAAATGTCGAGGACATAATGGTTTTCAAATTATTCGCGATTAAAATTTACGAATCACTGAGCTGACATTTCGCGCGCTCAGGCATGGTGATATGACAAAGGTACCACAAAGATACCTCTTGACATTGATTTGATATGACGGTTGTCATATAAATACGCAATGTCATATAAATACGACATTTATATTAAGAAATTACTACTATAGGAAACATATTTGTACATTACATATGCACAATTAATGTTTTCAACAAAATATCAATTTAATAACAAGATGTTACGATAGCCGTTGGGTCAGCTGTCAAAATAAGTTCATTACCATGTTTATATGATAAGAACTTTTATGATAACATATCAATAATATCGATAATTTATGTGATAATATGAAATTAAAAGATAGAATATGTTGATAAAGTAGAATTCAGACATATCAAATTATGTCTATTTGACATTATCGCGTTTATATCAATTAAATTACCAATTTACATTTTTAATAGTTAAAAATGTAAATAAATTATCGATAATTTGAATAATTTGAAAACCATTATACCCTCGACATTTTTGTATTAAAATTTTCCTCTTAGAATTTTTCAAAGAATCCGCTCTTAAAATGGGATGCGAGCTTTCTGGGACACCCTGTATATATATATATATATATATATATATATATATATATATATATATATTACTTTATGTTTTTACTTTATGTTTTTACTTTATTTAGTTTTATTTTAATAAAACATTACTATTTTATACTTTATATTTATAATTTACTTTATTATGGTTATACTTATTTTAAACACCACGCGCGCACATATGCCAATGAGGTTACGTAAACTGATGAACTTAGGCTGTGTTCCGATATAACTGCCAGTACTGAAAAATCCGTTCCGTTATTGGTACGCAGCGCACTGCGACAGCATCTAGTAACATCAATGATGTCATGAATGGTAGCCATATTGCCACTGTGACTACTGCAGCTTCCAAGGTGAGGTAGCTACAGTGCAATATGGCTACTATGCTGTTCCGAAATACGATGCTATAGCAGTGCTGGCAGTAATGCAGTAATATTGGAACAGTTGTGACAGTGTACTGTCATGACGTCACATTTACTGCACTGCCAGTAAAAACGGAACACAGCCTTACTACTTGAACAATGCTACAAATCTATAAAAAATAAAAACACGTTTTTTAGGGATTTTTGTTGGTACCAACATTATCGCGGCCATTTTTCGGGAAATTGTCGGCTAACCCTCTAAACGCTACGCTATGATCGGTCCACTAGTGTTACCAATATTACAATCACTACACAAGTGGACCAGTTTGTAGCAGTTGTAGCACTTGAATCAATTAGCCGCGGTTTATCCAAATTTAATAATGGAATCAGTTCCAATTTTAGTAAATGATTATAATACGTTCAACGATATAATATCTTATATATATGATGATGAGAAAGAAGAAATAGAATTTTGCTTAATGAGTTATGAATCGAAGAAAACGAAGAACGCCTAAAATTGAAGGTTATGTAGAATGTATTATCCCATCTCTCACTGCTATGGAATTCAAGAGTCATTTCAGGTAAAGTCATAATTTTAATTTATTTTTTCTCGCGTAGCAGAAACAAAGAAAGTTAATGATAATAATTCCTTTTTATTGTCAATTGATATATCATGTTTAAACATGTATGAACACAAATACGGCTCCAAACAAATTATTGATGAAGCCAACAGCGGTTTGAGCGCGAATCGAAATACGGCTCAAGTCGTAATTTTCCGCCAAATATTGAAACGCTCCAGCTAACCCATCTCCCGAGGTGAGGCAGTTAGAGCGAATCGAGAGCGAAAACGATGACGTATTGATGACGTAATAAGAGCTATTGGAAGCGTCAAATGGACCAGCCATATTAATGCTACGAATGCTCTGTAGCGTTTGAAGCGCTAAGTGGCCCGCAGCCTAGAGCTTATTGGTTGTTACGTTAATCATGAACTGTATGTAGAAAGATAGCGATTTCTCAGTTTGGAAAATTTCCCCATGGACAGAATCAAAGTCCTTGGGTGTACAGTCGCTTTCATTATAGTTGCGACACTTTTTTTTAGATGCATTTCTGAACGCGCAACTATAACGAGAGATGAGAACGACTGCAGTTGTGGAGGTTAGCGCGAAATGTCAAACGTTGATATACAAGGTGTCACAAAGAAAATTTGGACACCTTGGAGGAAATATAAGACAAGTATACTCGCAAACATTTTTCAAATAGAGTTTATAAAAAAATATTCGCACATTTTTCGTATAGGATCGGCTTTGGTCTAATTGAGCTTTATATATTCATCATTACAGCAACGCGGCGATGAGCTGAGATGCTTAGATGTAGTTAAATAAATTATAACTATAATAAATATAAAAAATTAAAATTTTAAATATTTGTTACAGTTATAATTATAATTTATTTAACTACATCTAAGCATCTCAGATCATCGTTGTTGTAACAACGAATTTATAAAGCTCAATTAGACCAAATTCAATACGGAAAATGTGTTATTTATTAATTAAAGCTAACTTTTTCTTATTTTTAGAAGGAGTAGAAGACAAGGATGATACTGAAAGAAAGAGGTAAATAAGATTTTAGTTTAATTACGTAAGACGTAAGAAAAATTTTGTAATAAATATACAATTTATTATTTGCATAGGTATCACTTTAATTCTGGTCCATTGATGCAACAAGCACGTAACATTTTGAAACAGATGGATGGTAAAGTGATGAAGAATGAATTTGATATTCAAATTCTTGATTTATTGGCGAGTTCTTGGCCAGACAGACCACCAGTTGAGAAAAGCTGGAACTATTGAAGATAATATTATTTTAAAGTATGCGGCTCTTTATATTTTATTATAATATTTATCTATTGCATTATTTCTTAAAAGGATATGAAGACTGGTTTATTAGAAGAAGGGAAAGCTACCTTACTCACGAAAATGTCTTTGGAAGAAGGGAAGCCAGATCCTGTCACATAGAGGATAAAATATTCGTTGCACCACCGAACTTATGACAAGTGATTTATTTATTCCAATTATGTTTGCACCCATTGCTTGTGCAACAGCATTGAAAATATCACATTCTCCATGGAGGTAAAAAATGATTATTTCAGTGTAATCTTTAGCTTTATATATGTATATATAAATCTTTTCCATAACAATATCTGTATTACGTCCATTTGGTATTAAATCTCGCACATTGTTGACGCCAAATTAATTCACCTAAAAACAACGCATGTATTAAGTTAGAAAAAAAAAATATATATATATATTTTTCTACTTAATACATGCGTTGTTTCTAGGTGAATTAATTTGGCGTCAACAATGTGCGAAATTTAATACCAAATGGATGTAATACAGTTATTGTTATGGAAAAGACCAAACTTGAATATATTAGGCTCATGTGTCAAATGAAAATGACTGGAGCAATTTGTAAGCAGTAAGTAAATTTTCCAAAATTAAGTAGAAAGATATTGTTTGTTTTAACTATTTGTTTAATTACGTTTTCACGTTCTACGTTATTTTTATATTTTAAATCTTCCTAATTACAGGTCTGTTCTTGGAAGGATTTTATGATATTATGCTTAAACGACCAATTTTCATATTTAATGAACAAGAACTTAAACTATTGATCAGTGGCTTGCCTACTGTAAATATCTTAAAGGAGGATCTTAAAGCAAATATTGACTATCATAAATACACTGCTACGTTTTTATAAGTACGTTTTGATATTTTGTATTAGCTCAAGTTTGAAAGACTTGAATTATACCATCTTTTTTCCACTCACAGATTCAATGGTTCTGGTGCATTGTGAGGTTTTAATCAAGCGGATTGTTCGAAGTTCTTACAATTCATCACTGGTACATCTAAAGTGCTGTTACAAGGTTTTCTGCGTTAGAAGGCATGAATGGCATACAAAAGTTCCAAATTCACAGAGAAGACAAGTTGACAGACAGGCTTTCATTTGCACATATTTGGTAAATATATGAAAAAAGAAATTGTTTTAATACCTTGTCATATGTGTGTATAAGTTAAAATTAAATTGATATAAAATTACAAGACTAAAATTGTATTTTTAAATTGCAGTTTCAATCAACTGGATTTGCCAGTGTACGAGACGTATGATAAACTCTGAACAAATCTACTCAAGGCGACTTACGAATGCACCAAAGAATTTGGATTTGCATAAGCTTACCAGAATTTGCTCCTGCACAATTTCGATTTCAATCGATACAATTTCGCATTCAATTGATGATATTCTAGAGACCAAACTTATGGTTGGATCTTTACAGCCAGTGATAACATTCCGAACGTGCAATGGCCTATTGCTCGCAAAATTTTTAACGTACTTACAAAAATTGTTATATGCAATGTTATATGTAAAACTATCTTGTGAACGTAGCGAATCACAGTGCTCTAATTGCTATAATATGTATTACACTTATACGACTTTATAAATACGAAATATATATTTTCATTTTCAGAAACAACGCATGTATTAAGTTAGAAAAAAAAAATATATATATATATATTTTTTTTTTTCTAACTTAATACATGCGTTGCTTTTAGGTAAATTAATTTGGCGTCAACAATGTGCGAGATTTAATACCAAATGGACGTAATACAGTTATTGTTATGGAAAAGATTTATGTATACATATATAAAGATAAAGATTACACTGAAATAATCATTTTTTACCTCCATGGAGAATGTAATATTTTCAATGCTGTCGCACAAGCAATGGGTGCAAACATAATTGGAATAAATAAATCACTTGTCATAAGTTCGGTGGTGCAACGAATATTTTATCCTCTATATGACAGGATCTGGCTTCCCTTCTTTCAAAGACATTTTCGTGAGTAAGGTAGCTTTCCCTTCTTCTAATAAACCAGTCTTCATATCCTTTTAAGAAATAATGCAATAGATAAATATTATAATAAAATATAAAGAGCCGCATACTCTAAAATAATATTACCTTCAATAGTTCCAGCTTTTCTCAACTGGTGGTCTGTCTGGCCAAGAACTCGCCAATAAATCAAGAATTTGAATATCAAATTCATTCTTCATCACTTTACCATCCATCTGTTTCAAAATGTTGCGTGCTTGTTGCATCAATGGACCAGAATTAAAGTGATACCTATGCAAATAATAAATTGTATGTTTATTACAAAATTTTTCTTACGTCTTACGTAATTAAACTAAAATCTTATTTACCTCTTTCTTTCAGTATCATCCTTGTGTCTTCTACTCCTTCTAAAAATAAGAAAAAGTTAGCTTTAATTAATAAATAACACATTTTCCGTATTGACTTTGGTCTAATTGAGCTTTATAAATTCGTTGTTACAACAACGATGATCTGAGATGCTTAGATGTAGTTAAATAAATTATAATTATAACTGTAACAAATATTTAAAATTTTAATTTTTTATATTTATTATAGTTATAATTTATTTAACTACATCTAAGCATCTCAGCTCATCGCCGCGTTGCTGTAATGATGAATATATAAAGCTCAATTAGACCAAAGCCGATCCTATACGAAAAATGTGCGAATATTTTTTTATAAACTTTATTTGAAAAATATTTGCGAGTATACTTATCTTATATTTCCTCCAAGGTGCCCAAATTTTCTTTGTGACACATTGTATATCAACGTTTGACATTTCGCGCTAACCTCCACAACTGCAGTCGTTCTCATCTCTCGTTATAGTTGCGCGTTCAGAAATGCATCTAAAAAAAAGTGTCGCAACTATAATGAAAGCGACTGTACAGTCGTGTTCATTATAGTTGCGACACTTTTTTTTCGATGGTTTTTGGAATGTAGCCTTGCTCATCGAGCGGCGAACGTAATTGGTTGGATCCACAAGTAAGAACCAATCATGTTCTCAGCTCGTGTTATAGTTGCGTGTTCAGAGACGCATCTAAGAAAAAGTGTCTCAACTATAATGAACACGACTGTACATCGGCTGAGCAGGTCTAACTTAACTCAGGCAATACTAGAGTCCTATATAAAGAGAGAAGCGACATTGATGTCCGAAGCTCTGATTGGTAATCTGATTGATACTTGATTGGCTAAACGAGCAGCCATATTGTGACCACAGCTGTTTGCAGAATGATACGAATGGTAGTTGATGACGTAAGCGGTCCCAAAATGGCGGTGGAGGACTCAATTGGATACTGAAAGTTGTGGTGGGGATTCGATGTCGCTTCTCTCTTTATATAGGACTTTAGGCAATACGATACAGCGTTGAGTTGTCATAAATCATAAAGGTACTAGAGAGAGTTACGCCCAACATTTTTCGGCCCTAGTGGAACCCAACTCAACTTGGATTATCGTAAACACCCATGGTCGCAACATGGATTTAGCACAAACTCGCACCACATTAATTTTTGACATGACATTTTTATCGGTAGCGTCGCAAAATGAATGTGATACGTAGTATGTAAAAGTGGATGTTCGGTGGCGCTAGTGAACGGGAAAATCACACTCTCACGAAGAAGACCGGGATGGCCGCTCTCGTTTCTCTCTGCTCCGGTATTTCTTTATCCTTGTCTAATATTAATGGTAAACAATAAGGGTAAAATGACATCATTTATGGATTGTGTATGGTCCTGCGCAATCCTGCGTGATCTGTGATAATCAGTCGCCTTGAGGTGTATTTTACGAAGCTTTTTCAACTATTTCCTACGAGATAGATCATACGAAAAATGACATTTGCATTACGACAGTTATATCTGTTCTGTATAAAGCAAAGAAAGTATACATCAATAAGCCACTTGATTAAGCTATCTAATCATAAAATTCATACATCTAAAGGTTAGTTCATGCTGTTATTAAAAACAGAAATTATTAAAATTTAACACATTTTGTGACATGTTGGATCACCGATGATTTTCACTAGGCTTTCCATTTCAGCCATATGATATTGGTTATGGAGAAACATAAAATTTTTAATATGCATGAATAACATGCATGTATATACATATGTTGGATCATGTCAACTTTTGAGTTAATTTCTAATACTTTTACAAGTATAAAAAAAGTTTTTAATAATTCTTAAATCTGTTTTAGGAACTATTTGTATAGCTATTTACTAAAAAAATATTTACAAGACAAAATTGTCATATCTTATGTACAAAGATAATTGTGATACATGATGCAACGATACATTAGGTCTTCTCCGTTATAATAATAATAATTTTCATTAATCTTAAAATATATTTTTGCATACTTGATAAATATATGTAATAAATACAAACAAAAATGCCATGTGTCGGATGATACAGCATAGCAAACAAATTACTTAAAATTGGCACTCCACAGAACATGTTAACTAATGCCTTAGATAAATATTTAAATATAAATAACAAAACATAAATACTGAAAATATTTTTTGCAGCTATGTTTCATGGTGAATACGAAATGCAGGATCCTAAAACAGAGGCTGATATGTAGGTAAAATAAATTATTATTCTTTATGTTAAGTTTACAAAACAGAACAGAATAGATTTTAAAAATTAATTTTATGCAATGAAAGATTAATATTGAATTAATTTATATTGAAACTGCAATCAGTATGAAACGCATCTTTTATCTTTTCTCATAACTGGAAATAAAAGATGATTTTTAAAGCTGCTTTATACAAGATTTTGTAAGGAATTAAATAAATTTACTTGACATTTTTAAAAATGGTAAAACAATTTTGTGTACAATATAATAAATATAATAATGTTTGTTTTTGCTGTGAAAACTTTATTGATATTAAATTTGATGATCCTTTATTATCGAGTTTATTATATAGCATTGGTAATTAGATAATAATAAGTCTATTTTTTTATAATTAAACTAATATGCATTAGTAAGATAAATGTCCCAGTGACAATCATTGAACACATCCTATATTTGGACACTTACAGAATTTCATTATTATTAATTTTAAATATTTTTATATTACTTAAATTTAATTGTAACATTTAAATACTTAAGATATTTATAAGATTAGATTATTTTAAATATAAAAATTATTGTAAAAAGAAATAAATGTTACTCAACTAAACCAGTTTGTATTTTGATGTTTTTCATATTTTTTAAAAACCTGTATTTGTCAAGATAATAATATTGTATTTATTTTATAAATAATAATTGTGTTCGTTAAGAACAAGCATTTAGGACAAATATTTAGCTCAAGCATTTTAGATTATCTGGATATTGATTCAGTCAGATGCTTTATTTTCAGAATAATTAAAAAAACTTTTTTATATTAATAATAATATTTTATATTTCATATTTCAGTTAATTACATAATTAGATCATTCCAAATTGTAAATTCTTATTAAAATTCAACAATATAGGCATCATTCTATGTCAAGTTATTGTGATATTTATCTATTTAAAATAAAATAAATAAAAAACTATATATATATATATATATATATATATATATATATATATAATTTATTTATGAAATTTGGCGAAAGCAAGATAGAAAGTTTTAGTGCAGGCCAGTATAATTACACAGGTCTAATATAATATATTGTGTCATGGATAACACTTGTTAATGTAATATTACGTCAATATTAATTAGGAGTTGATATAAATATAAATTACTTCATTATTTTTCCAGAGTTAATGTTACATTTATTGACAAAACAGGGAAGAGAGTTAAAATAAAAGGAAAAGTGGGTGATAACGTACTTTATTTGGCTCATAGATATGAGATTGAGATGGAAGGAGCGTGCGAGGCCAGTCTAGCATGTACAACTTGTCATGTTTATGTGCATCATGATTATATGGATAAACTTCCAGCTCTTAGCGAGACAGAAGAAGATCTTTTGGATCTAGCACCATTCTTGAAGGAAAATTCTAGGCTAGGTATATCGGTCTTCATTATTTTATTTGATATTGTATTACATATATTTTCATAATAATGAAAAAAGTAGATTATTCGATATTTCAATTAAAAGTAATACAAAAAAAAAAAATTAATCCCGATTTCGTACCTGGATTGAAAATTGTATCAATAGCTAGTAGAAATGCTCTCTAATGGAATATAATTAAGAAATAATGACGAAAGCTCGATTTTTTTGTATGAGTATTTTAAGGATAATTTATGCTTTATTAAATATATTGGTCTGTAAATAAACAAATTTTATTTATCTACAGAACTATCAATCGCTACAATGAAATTTTATATAAATCATCTTGAATGCTTAAGATATTTATATTAAAAAATTTTAATTTTTGTTAAGATTTCTTAATTACGTTTTTATTATAGTATCTTTTTACTTTTTATTAAAATAATTTTTAATCTACAAAATCATCCAATTTTTTGTATTACGTATGCAATGTAGAACAATTTAATTTTTTAATTTTTTATTATTTTAAAAATATATGTAATACATCCTTGAACCATTATCGATACGTGGTCTCCTTCATACTTTTTTTTTATAAAATAAAAACACAAAATTTCGACATTTATTATTAACGATCGACATTAACTATTATTAAATGTAGCCAGTGAAAATATATTTGTCACTGCACACGCCAAAACTACCATTCAGTTTGCAAAGACCATTTAGATATGATATTCACCATCTTCTAATCATCAACAGACAAAAACAAGCAAGATAAATTTAGTCTAATTTATTTTATACACACACAAAATAAAGAATTTTTTCATGAGATTTTTTTTAATATATAATACATAATTCACCATAATAATTATGAAAAGTACAAAATCTTTAACACGTTTACAAACATGAAAAGACAAACATGAATAAATTCTGTTTGTTCCTTGTAGGTTGCCAAATAATTTTGAAGAAAGATTTAGATGGCATAGAGCTGAAATTACCTAAGGCGACTAGAAATTTTTATGTGGACGGACATACTCCTAGTTCACATTAAAGAGTTTTTTTTTATTGAAATTAATTGAATTAAACATGTAAATACTTGTAATATCATTTACTTGTAAAAGTATTTTATAATAAATAGAAATATTGAAATTTAATATGTGATCTTTCGCTGAAGAGTTTCATCCAGATCGTGTGAAAATCAGGATTAAGTAGAAACTACTAATTAGTTGAAAAATTAAAAGTTACATTAAAAAGTTGATAACTTTCCACTAGACTCAGTTAATTTTTAATAAATTTAATAAATTTGTTTTATTTATTTTTAAAACACATTAACTTATCGACTTTTTATGTTAAAATTTTTACTTATAAAAAAAAGAGGGAAAATTGTAAAAGAAAGATACATTTCTATACAAAAACGATATTTCTGTTATTTTATGTAAAATTTATTTACAAATAAACTATTAAATTTATTTGATGATCCATATCGTAATTATTTTATTATTATAATCTATCCTTTTTAAATTACATTCTCTAATTCAATATAAATAAAGCTTTTCAAAATTAATTTTAATTTAACTTAATTTAATCTTAATGCAACATTTAACGTAACTAAATTAATTTTATAAACTAGTAGCTTTAATTTATTTTAGTTTAAAAAAGTATTAATTTTTTCAACCTTAATGAAAATATACAGAAGATAAAAATGGCGAACGTCATTTATATAACGTTTCGGTATTGTACAATATATTTATTTATTACACATGGATTATGATACATATCTTCTTTTTTCTTTTAATTACAATCATATGTGATATTAACACAACACATTTATGATATAATGTATTTGCGAATTAAAAATCTGACTTCTTGAATTTGCAACATTAATACGTGAATAGTGAAAATTATTCTGTTAGTTTTCAAATCTGTGCTGCCACAAATGTTAAAAATGTTATACTTCAGACAGGCACCGTAGACATTTTCCCAGTTTGAGAACTCATTTTTCGTTTATTCGTAAATGTAAACATATGCTTGTAGGATATCCTAAAAATAATCTTACAAAGACTAAAAGTTTTATAAAAAATTTTAAAAAAGAAATTTTCTGTTCTTTAACATAAATGTAAAACGCTGTTATTCTTTTGCAATTAAATAATGTGATATTAAAACTTCGTTAAAAGGCACTTAAATATCACGGGAAAAATATCTTTTAAAATTTATTAGTTTTGATGAAAATAATTGTAGATTATATACATACATATAATCTACAAGTTCAATTTATAAAAACAATTCTTCGTTGTATTAAATACTGCTGATATTTTATTACCGTTAACGTTTTAACTTAAGCAACACAATGTCTAAAATCGGAATGTATTTAACATATCTTGATTTTGGACATGTTTGCTGTCTAGGAAATTAGGTAGTATTTTACCTTCTTTTCAATTCAAGTATAATTAATATTTTAATATTTTTGGATAAAAAGTTGTAGGATATTCTATGTTTGCATAAATTTACATTTCTTATATTATTTATTTCTTTATACTTTTTCTCAAACATGCTCTCACATAAATGTACATGCACACGCAAAATATCGTTATATCTTCTCTTTTCATGTTATTTTTTATCATTGCTATTTTTTTTCTCTTCTTTCTTCTTTTCCTTTCTCTCTTTTTCTCTCTTATTTCTCTTTTCTTATTCTTTCCTCTCTTTATTTATATAGCAAATTTGTATTTCTTAATTTCCTCCTATCTCTCCTTTTCTTTTTCATTCTTCCTCTACTTTATCGTCCCTACTCATCGCCTGTTCATCCCTGTCCATCTTTTGGCTATTAGTATCACTTCACCAGAAACTTTGTTTCACATTTGCGATTCTATATTATAAATTATCCTAATCTCTTCATTCGCCATTACAATCTTTTAATCCGATATATTTATCACACTTGTTTCGTTATTAAAGCAATTTAAACGAAAGTTCACACCCTACGCGGGAATTATCATACATTGATTTTTCATTTGGTTTACGTTTTTCCACAACATATTTGTTAAGAAAATTAACTTTACACATACACACACATTCATCCACCAAACTTTATCCAAAGGATGTCCTGAGAACGTCTTTATAACGTATGGACTTCTTATGAATGTTTTTAGGAGGTCTGTGCTATATGAACATATACACATGAAAAATATTTCTTGCCATTAATTAAATATTATACACGTAATTCCTATACATTACGAAGTCGATACAAGTCAATACATCACCAGTCTTGGTGATACATTAAAATGATACATTCCATTTATACAAAATTAAGTATTATTTTTATGGCAGTAAACAATTTGATATCTATGCTATGGTATTAATAAAATTTCTAAAATTCGAAGAAGTTACACGAATACATTCATAATATCAAATTATCTGTGCAACAAAATTTTTAAAGTTTCTGTGATAAATGTGAAATAAATCTACATTTAATTTACATTAAAATTCATTTTATATATGCATGTACATATTTTTAAAAATTTTTACATACATACATATACATACATATCTATACACACAAACACACGCACACGCGCGCGCGCGCAGATTATATATATATATATATATATATATATATATATATATATATACATATATATATATATATATATAGTGTGTGTACGTGTGTGATACTGAAAAAACGATCTGATATGAAAGAATGAAAAAATGTAGATTTACATTTTCATTGTATGAGACTGTCTTCATGGAAATTGTTTTTGAAAATTTAATAACTTAAAAAAAACAAATGCTTTTAATTTCGCAGAAAAATCATACATTATTTTTAGTTATTTAGACTTAATTTTTATTTTTAGTTTTTTCTTAACAATTTTTTCTTGTCTTTTGAATCAATTTGAAATATCTTTATCGATAACATTATAATATATTGCACAAGATCACTTTCCAAGCTTAAAGATAATAAAATATAGTTTTTTTTTTATTTTCAAAATCAGTTTTCTTGAATACAATATCTCATACGAATTGTACAATTTGTTCTATACTTTAATACTCTAAATTATTTATCTTATATACGCACACACGTTCTATCAATTACGTATGAAATAGTCTCTTTACAGTATCTTTGGCTTATTTGAGATTATTTCTCAATGAAAATATCTAGGTAACTATAGAAAATTAATCATTGAAAATAAGGAATTCTGGCAAAAACTACATTAGGATAACATAGATGGCATAAATAAATATTTCATTGATCATATTGTATTATTAGAACTACAATGAAATAAATTTTTGTAATCAAACTAAAATTATTAATAATATAATATGCATTGATATCTGCTTTATACTTATTATAAACAAATGAAGAGACTATTTATTTATGTTATCCTATTGTAAATTTTATTCAGACGAAAATAAAAATTCATACTCTTCAAATTTTCCATCGCAGCCATATAGAATTATTATCGGAAGCAAAAAATCACATAAACTTCTTTCTTTACTATTTCTTTATTGAAACAAATTAAACTTTTCATATGTTATTACGCAACCGATTTTCTTTTTCGATTTGACCCTTCACGACCAAATATTTCTACTGCAAACTTTTCTTTCAGCTTTTATTCTTTTAATTTACGAAATATAAGTCATGATGCAATTCATTAAATAAAGACTTTATTGCATATACTTCGCATATATTATATTAGTGTAAATTGAAAATATTACTTTTCGGTAAAAGAAAAAAGAGTACACATATCAAATATATATATATATATATATATATATATATATATATATATATATATTGATTTAGGGATAAATTAATTTACAGTATGCTTGAATTTTCTGTATAAACATTATCAGTATGTTTTATGAGCTGAAACAAAAAATGTTAAAGGTCATAATGCTTTATTAATAAAAAAAATTTATAGCAAAAATATAAAATCGCTATTGCATCGATGATTTTTCGTCTAGTTCATTTTTTGACATGACTTGTATTTCATAAATTTAGTATATAAATTTTTAACAATGTGGCACAAGATAAACTATCAAATGATATAAATGATACTTCGTTCAATGATTATTGGACTTGTCTGTTTCTTTTAGTCATGTTTGAAACGATTGAATTCAATATTACATCAATGCTAAGCTTGTAATGACATGCAGACGTATTTTGAAATGTATACTTGAATGAAAAATCCGACACCCTATTATATTTATATATAAAGTTCGTATATGTATACAATAAAATATATCATGGAAAAGCGTCTTATGATCTGATTTTGGATTTTTTGGATGTTGTCTGGGTGATTTCCTTATATAATATTACAAATATTCGACTTCGTATCTCTCTCTATCTTTGAAGATGGTTTCCTCAATGGTGTTTCAATGGAATAATAAATACATGTATAATTATTCTAATAATCGTATTAATAATTGTGTCAGGAATAGCTCGTTCTTCACGTGTTATGTGATTTTTCGCTTCTAATCAAATGGTTGCTTTCGTAACTCTCGTTTGATGGATATTGGATTGTTAATTGTTCAGACTCATTCCTGCATACCGCACATGTCACAAACGCTTATGATACAATTGTAGTATGTACACACATAAAAGTAATACTCTATTTTGTGAAACAGGTCATCCGTTTGTATTTCGTATGAACTTGTTCCCCCTTAATTATAATATATTACTGTCATATTTTAGGAAAATTAATTTTCTCAAATGTAATATAATAAAACTTTAACGTATAAGTGTCTTTACTTAGAAATAAGAGAATAGAGGTCCGAGTGGATGATTCAAATGTTCATCGTGTTATTAACAGTCATATTCAGTGTTGGGCAAAATTTGATCAATTTATCGATTAATTACGATTAAAAATTTAGTTTTTTTATTATAATAAGCGATAAAATTTCGAGTTACCTTGAAATATATCTTAGATATTGATTAATTAAATTTTTAATCTGTAAACTGAATCGATTAAAGTAATTAATTGTATGTAATTGATTAATTTTTAATTGATTGACTGCAAATAATTAACTACTTCCGATGAAAAAATTAATCATTAATTGTTGATTGTTTTGAGTTATTGTTATAGTATTGACTGATAATTAATAACATTGATTAATAAATAATTTAATTGAATTAACTAATGTTGATTTGAATATCTTTTTAACAAACACATTTATGAGAATCATTTTTGTAAATTTCGTAATTGTAAAAATTAACAATATAACTTTTAAAATACAAGTAAGAATGAATGATTAACGATTATTTTTTAAATTAATTTTGATTTATTTATTTCAATAATTGATTAAATCAATCATGATTATGCTTATCATTCATTTTTAATGGATTGGTTTATTTTATGGATTGGTTTTTAATTCAGCGAAAACTTAATTATACAAAAACGTTTGACAATTTTATTAATTGACTATATTAATCATGATTATTTATATTTTTAACTTTTAGTCAATTATTTTAGTTAACAACTAAATTAATCGATTAATGCCCAACATTGTTCGATTAAAACATAGATCTATTGTATTCGAAGGTGATTAATGGTGTACTTATAATAAGTTGCAATAATATTATTTTATAATTTCAAGCGCATTTACATTGCAGAGACACGTAATATTGGAGACATTCTTAAATATCGCTTTTGCCAAAATGACTTTGCAATTGGTCGAAAAAGCAATATATATTGTATATACATAAGCCAGTCGGTCAGTAAGTAAGTAACCAAACTCAAAAGTGATATAATTTGCGAACAAAAGTTGATTAAACCAGTAAGTTGTGCACCTTTTTCCATAAAAATAGGCAAGGTATAAATATATGTATACTTTATATAAATACATTCATATTTTATATTATAAATACCTTAAATATACATTTACACTTTGCCTATTTATTCAGAAAAGATACAACTTGTTTGTCTAATTCTCCAAGTAATTATCTAGTTTCGTTCGCAGATTATACTCCTTTGGCGGTTACTTATTGACTGACTGACTGAAAGACTCATGTATTAGTTGTAAAGCATAATATTTGTTAATTCATTAGGCAAATAAATTTTTTTTACATTAAACACATTACTAAAAAGTAAAAGCAAACATGTTGAGAATAAACACTTCCATGTGTGAAAATATTCTATGAAATTGCAAGTAACATTTATACATTGATATTTACAAGACGCATTTAACATTAAGTAACGTGTATAGCACGAAATAATAAAATGTAAGATACACTTAATTATAATTTATATAATACTGTATAGTATACAAAAGTCATAAAATTTCAACAAAGAACGATAGCGTCTTTATCTTAGGATAACAAAAATAATATATACTTTGATACAATACTCAGTTTTATTTTAAGATCTGATGAAGTAAAAATTAATATCAGTATATGTATTGATAAAAAAAAGTGCGTTAAACATCAGATCTTATAAAATCATAAATCTTACATTTCTTAATAGGAATCGAAGAGGCAAACGTTTTAGTTGTACAAATTTTGTGCTTAGATTTTAATTGATGTTCCGTCTTTCTTTCTTTCTAATATCAAAATGTTGTAATTTTCTTATGAGAAAGATAAAATGCTACATTAAATTAAATGACTGTACACGTAAAACTAAAAATTTACTTCAAACAGTATTACATAATTGAATTTTATATACTTATATATATTTATTGCGAAAAGATATAATTCTTATTTTAATCACACTCAAATCTTAATATTGATTAAAGAATATATTGTATCCTTTTTATGTAAATATGTTATTTTTCCTATCTTCAGAATTAATAAGAATAAAAGAGATTGATACTAACAGAGATTTTTAAATTTATTTACGCCAAGTGTCGGTCTACAACTTTGCTTTAAAAGGCCATAAGCCATAAGGCCGTAAGAAATTAACAAATTACAGTTGAATGTGAAAAGAAAAATCGATTATGGTTGACATAATTTCTTACGGTCTTACGACTTACGGCCTTTTAGAGCAAAATAGTGGACTGACAATAATATAGACGAATAAGTATACGAGTTGTCGATGTCATTAATATTCGTAAATTTTATAAAAATATAGGAAACCGATACACAAAGTGTGAGCTATATAATCTGTTAGAATCAATAATTCAATATATAACTAAACCCTATAAAAAGATACCTATTTTTCTGGATGGTAAATAATTTCTTATACAATTTTTTCAAAATGAAAATTTTTAGATCTCACTTTACATCTTTTATTAGATAATATATATCTTGATTGTGTTCCGAAATTCACTGCCAATACTGAAAATCTACAGTTACGTATTTCATAGATTTTCAGTACTAGCAGTGAATTCCGAAACGCAGCCCTTAACAATTGCACAGTAGAAATCATAAATAGAAATGTACGAATCGTCTCCATACAAAAAATATATTTTTGCTACGATCAATTTTTTATGGTAATAATTAATTATAATATATTTAATGAGTTATACGATTTCTTTTATATGTATTATTCATTTTAATATTCGAACTCTGCAATGTTTATATTTATCGATTTTTATTTAAAACAGATTATTAAAAATTATGCATGTTACCTTTGCAATCTTATTTCATTTCACAGAAACATAAATAACTTCTTTTATAATTATAATATTTTATTAAATAGATTTTTATATTGAATAACAAATCTTAAATGAGATAATGTCAAATATTATTGTGTTGTAAAAATATTCGAGCACTTCTTGTCTATTATTATTATTTTAGACTATTAATTTTAGAAAATCTGCTAATATAATATTACGTTTTCTGTGTAAACATATGAATAGCTTCGTACTTCTGTCAGATGAAAAATATAGAATACTAAATTTAACAGAATTTAGAAGGCTAAGAAACATTGTTTTTTAAGATGACATATAAGAGATAGAATATTAGTATTTATAAATGCCATAAATCATAATTTATTGTAAAGAAAAATTTTTTGTTTGAATTCGTAAAATTATAATAATTAATACAAATTATTTATAAAAAAAAATTATGTATATGAAAAAATATACTAGTAGATATTGTGAAAAGATATGAATAACAATCTATTTGAAGATACAAAAAAATGTCCGCAAGCATTGAACTTCAAAAAGCAAATAATATAAAAAAAAAAAAAAAAAAATGCAAAACAATCCGCGATTGAATTTGAGAATTGAATTTGTGAGGAAATTTATATTTCGAAAAAAATTGTTTTAAATTGCAGAAAGATACGATGCTCGCTAAAGATAAGTTTTATGTTTTCAGTTCAATATTTAAATGGAAAAGAAAGATATACCTAATGTAGAGGAAAGTAAATGTGGAAAGTGAGAAATTGAAATAAAAAAATATTTGAGAGACTTGATTTAATATACAACAATGTGAAAACACATTCCCACAATTTAAAAGTTAGCGGATGAGTATTTGTTTTAATGTCATAGATAAAAATATTTTAAGAAATTTTAAAGAATTTTTTAGTAAACAATATATAAATATTTTAGTAAAATTGTTTGGTGCATTATGTTCCAAATCGCCAGATTTAAATGTCAAGAGGACAAGAAGATAAAATCAATTGTGCAATTCGTAAAGACACTATACTAAAATAAAGAAATTTTATTAAAGAATGTTACTGAAAATTTAATAAAAATTATTCTAATCTTATAACTTGATTTATTGCATGTTATTAAACAAAAAAATAATCTAATAAAATATTTAAAATCAATTTGTGTGTCTGTAGAGTATGCTAATTTTCATGAAATGCTCGAATATCTTTCTCACATAATAATTATACAATGTTCTGCTTAAAACTCATTATATAATAAAATATTACACTTGTAAAAAAGATTCTGTATATTTTTGCGAGGTAAAATATAATACAGAATGATTAAATCAATATTTTACTTGTTAAAATACAAAACAATAGTAAATACATAAGTAAATACTGCAGTTTTTAAATACTAAAATAAATTGGCTTCAATCATTTAATGTATACAAAAAAATATTTTAAAAAAGTGAATACTGTAATAGCTGTTTTTATGTTATTTTAAAATATCTAGTAAAGAAATATCAGAATAAGAAACAGAATGTCTCTTAAATTATAGATTATTTAATGATCTTATTTCAATATTTTAATACATAAAATGACTAGAAAGATACAGATTTATGTAATAAAGAGTTGTATAATGAAAAAGAAAGATGAAGATCTTAAAATGTAAAGAAATTCTTCTCAACCATAACATGTGCCTTCTGTTCATTTTGAAATTATTTCTATTATTTTTTGTATAAAAAAAAAAGAGAAATATTTGAATTTAAAAAAGGAAAAATTTTATGCACGTGCACATACACACACATGCGCGCGCGTATGCATATATACATATACAATATATAGCGTTTGATAACCAAAATTTACAATCCCACAAAAATAATAATTAATTATAATAAATAAAATTTTTTACTAAAAGTCTATGATAAATTTAAACATTTTAATGTCAAAATTACAATTCTACAATTTAAAAATTTTCCTTTTTTAATCCCTCGTATATATTTGTAAAATACATATGGGAATATTGTAGATGTAATTATATTTTAAATGCAAAAAAATAGATTAAAATTTATAATTATGTTTCAATTAAACATGTTTCAATTAAAAAATATTTAATTTTAAACAATTTATGTGAAATAATTTAAATAAATAGTTTATTAAGTTATTCATTTCTAGATAACAAAAATATTTTTTTCAAATCTTTGCAACGTATAAACTACATGTTTGCAAAATAATAATGCATTTAAAATTTAGAATTGAATGTAAAAAACAATAGAATTTTTTAGAAATGTCTATGGTATAAAATTATTTCAAGATTCTGCTTTATTAATGTATATTTGTAAATTTAATTTTATATCCTAAATAAAAAAAGATGTTGTTTTATACATTAAAATGAAGAAAACTTTCATATTTAGTTCTTTACTTTTTCTAAATTTCGTATTTTAATTATTTATTAACATTTTCAATTATTATTTGAAAGAAAAACAGTAAATAAGCATTAAAAAAGAAAATACTTAATAACGTTGAAAAAATATGACAGTTAAATATTAATGAAACAGTATAACAATGGTTATGAAAAATTTACGACCTGAAAGGCTTCTATATGCATTCTGTTCATGTAGCTGCTAATTCTTAGTCTTTAACAATTTAGCATTGTAAACATTCTAATATTTTTCTTTAAAGTATAATGTTAAAAAATAACTGATGCAAAATTGTAACAAATTTATTTATAAAAATTCTTGAAACTTGATTAATTAACTCTGCGCGCGCGTGCGCTATAAATAAAATTAATTAATAAATTAATTAAAATCTATTTATAGAATGTTGTTCTTTGTACATATCTAAAAATATATTTTAAAAGTATAATTTAAAAGATTTAAAAATATGTCCCAAGGTAATGTAATAACTCGGAAAATTATACGTAATTCAAAACTTAATACAATAGACAAGTAAAAAAATAAATTCAACATTTACGTAATTTTTAAAGCAAATTTCGAGTATATAATTTGCGCAATAAATAAATATTACGGCGAATAGTTGTAAATTTTTTTCGTACTTTCTAATAAAACTGTCATAGTTAACATTTTCAGTAATTAATATCTATATTTTTATAATGTGATAGAATAATTTTAATAATAAGCAAGCAATAGTAGATCAGTTAAATCGCGATTTAATTTAAAAAATATTTTAAACAATTTTTAAATAATTGCGAGAAATAAACACTATTAACTCTTTTGAGTTTTAAAAATACTACATTTCTCATACACTACACACATGCGCATATACATACATACTCACCCATTCACACACACACGCACACATGTACATGTATTTTATATATATACATATATATATATATATATATATATATATATATATATATTACATTTTCTCATTATAATTTAGTAAGTCAATATTACCATTTATGGCAAAGTCATTAGAATTTATTATTCAAAATAAAACATTTAAATTGTTGGAAGTATCACTGTTTGTAGTACTTTTTATTTTCTCTTTTATTAATTTTATATAAAAATATTTTCGAAAAAATAATTCTAAAAGAAGAAAACAGTTTTCTAAATAAAATTACAATAAATAAAATATTTTCATAATTAATGTATCAAATGTAAACTAATTTTTTGAGAAAGCGAAATAATGAAAGATATCTATCTTCAAATATACTATTTGCCAAATTTTACTCATACTATTAATAATAGTTAATACAAGAAAACTTAAAAACATTTGATGAAATAAACACATATTTTGTAAAAATAAATTAGAAAAGAATATTGGCTTATTGGTTCGGCAACTTTAACTCAGATCTGACTGAATCACAATATATCTTTATATTCTACACCGATAATCCCCATCGAGACATACTTTTAATGACCTTATTTATTCCTCTGTTAGGTATCATTAGATATCATGAAACAAACACCACTCAAACTGAGAATAGAAAAATTTCTTCGTTTTGACTCACTGAAACTACACTCTCACAATGTGTGTGCACCACATATCACAAATAGTTGGTCTGAGTCCATCTGCTAATTTCCACAGATCAATTGTTTAAATTTGTAAATACTAGTTGATTTCACCCAAATTGTCCAATGTACATGTGAGATTAAATAATGTATTTTAGTCTAATAAAATATACAAAATGTATAGAATATATTGGGATTATATACACACGCATACACACACACACATATACACACACACATACATACATACACACATACATATATACACACATACACATATAATGAAACATCCTGTGCTAAAAATTGGGTCTTTTCTCTTTGACCAATTTTCCTTAAAGGTGACTCTGATGGATAAGTGCGTGCACTGGAAACTGTCTACCCCTTTGATACCTCTGACAACGACCCATGCTCAAATCGTGACATTCATACACATTGGCGACTGTGTTGTACGACGCGGAAAGGTTGCTCGCACCAATTGAATATGGAGCAGAGACATCAAAGGGTTCTTCCAGCTATTCCATAGGGTGATGACGTCCGCCGCACATCCCACAGGACATTCCACACCAATGTGCAGCTTTAAGTGGAGGATATATCCACAAACAAGGAACGATCAGTGATAACAGGGCCAAGCCGAACCATCTGCGTCCGCATCCTTCTTCTGTACTACAACTGATTTGATATTTTATAATTTACTCAAATGTCGCATATTAATCGATATAAATAATCAACTAAATCTTTAAAAAATTGTACGTATAAAATTATAAAAAAAAGTTATTTAATAATGATAGATATTAACGTATAAAGATTAAAAAATAGGATTCAAAAATATCATTAAAAAAAAAAGACTAATCTAATGCTTTTCAGACACTCTTTGAAACAAATTTAAAATACAAGTTCCTAAAAAAATTCAAAATCTTTGTAATACGAAATAATACAAAATAAAAGGAATTGGAAAAATAATGTAATACAAATACAAATATATTTTAATTAAAATATATATATATATATATTATATATATTATATATATATATATATATATATATATATATATAAAATAGTACAATAATAGAGTTCAAAGAGTTTACAAATCGTCTGACTATAGTTCCAACATTATACTCACCTACAAGGATTTTGTGCAAAGTCACCTTCGGCATCGCTCATACAATGATATAACATACATTGGGCACAAGACAAACAAGAAATTGTCGCAATTCCACGCCGAATTGGATCAGGAGCGTATTCGCAAGAACCTTTTGGATTATGTTGCTCCAAATACAGTTCTTGACAATGCCTGCAACGTAAACGCACATTACGTTTCACGGTATTTTTTGAAGGCTGCGATACTACTGTGTCCGGCTTCTTCAGAGAACTTCCGCTATTAGAAGTATTATGTCCATCTAATCTTTCACCCTTGTGATCGTTAATGATGGGATACAGATATTCATGATTAAGTGTCGTAAGCTGCACGTAAGGATAATTATCCGATCCAATGTCTGTGGCGGAAGTCAAGGGATGTTGCGATGGTAGGGCTTTAACAGTTGAAGAGCCACCAATATAATGGATAGACCGATGCGAATCGGGGAGTTCCGAATACTGAGAATAATTGGGCACTCGAATTCCATGAGGTGTATCCGTAGAGGAACGTGGCTCAGGTGGTTCCACTGGTAAATTCAAAGTCTGTAAATTTTAATAATTTCAATAAAAACTTTTGTCTGTTTTTACTCTTTCGCTTTATTTTACCATAACTTTTGTCTTTCATCATAATAAACATTTTTTCAATTAAAATTAATAAAAGAATAAGATAAAAACAATAATTTTTTGTTACCATAAAGACATCTTCATCCCCAGCGTCTGGAACATCAGTAGTCAGTGTTAAATCGGATAAACCTGTCCAAGCATAAAATTTCACAATAGGATTACATCAAAAACAAGAAGCAATAAAACGTGAATTTGATGTTATTAAGCTTACCATTTGCACAATCCATAATAAATTGCAGCAAAATAATTAAAGTAAACAAGTTAACGAAATATTGTAAGAGTTTTGTAATATTTATATAACAGTTATTCTCTATAAAGTCTATAACAATATAGATGACTTTTACATATAATAATTCAATATTTAAAAACAATGGGTAAAAGTGAAATACCTACGTCAAATAAAAAAAAATTAAACTGGTAAAAAATATATCCGGTCATCCAAATTGTCATAGAAAAATATCACTGTACACTATATAATAATAGTTATTCATTAACTATATATTCTTTCATTTAAAACAAGATAAGGATATTGGATTTTATAAAAAGAAAAAGGAGAATGTGTGTGTGTGTGTGCACGCGCGCGCGCGCGCGTACGCGCGTGTGTAAAGTATAGAAAGAATATTATAATTTAAAAATTTAGCACCAATACATCGTAAGTGCAATTTCTTAATTTTAAAAATTAAAAGATTTTTCACAAAAATTAAATAAGACAATATTTATTAAAGAAATAAGTCCAGAGGTTTATTATTTTTCTTTTAAATCCTTTAAAATATTATATTAATCAAAGTCTTGCAACCTTATTTTTGTATCTATTATAAGTTCCAAGAAAAATTACAAAATTTATAATAAACGATTTGAAAATAACAAGTTTTATTTTTTTCTAAAAATTTAGTTTTTTAATTTGTTTCATTTTTTTGTAGAAAACTAATTATTTTTGTGAATCATTAATTCTTGATTTTGTTTAGAAAAATACTTTACCTTCCAACAATTCTTCAACCGCTGTTCGAACACCTTTGTCAAACGCCCTTGCATCAGCAGCTGTTTGAAATGTTAAACCAAATTTCTTTTCACCCGTCCGCCAGTGATGAAAAGTTGGCATTACCTTATTATATTCAAAATCTTTTTTAATTGTACAACTAAGAACAACCTGAAAAAGATTTATTTGCATTACAAATCGTATACAAAATAAATATATTGCTGATGCTACATTTTGCAATATGTATTACAATTCAAACTATGTTAAATGTACTTAGCTGTCATAGAATTAAAATATTTTGCTGAATTAAATATTTAAATAATAAAATGCAAGACTTACCGACTGATCGGTAATACGTTTTCCATAAATAAAATATTCGTGTTTCCTTTTATTCGCGCCAGGTGGGGAGATATTAGAAGATCCATGATTTTGAAGACCAACTGTCGTATTGGAGACAGAATGTGTGGGGTTGGTCGTAGTAGGAATAGTGTTTCCATTGGTATTGTTTATCTGATTTACTGAGGGAGTGACTCTACGTCTGACCGAGACATTCGCCAATCCACCTCCGCTCAAAGGAACCCAACCACCAGAACTGTCATCTCTTGTCATTACCTGGGCATGAACCCTTACCAGATAGTTACCACTGCAAAAAATAAATATAACAGTCACTATTATGTTACATATCGCTCACCTATGCATGTTTATCAAAATAAAATTAATAACAGACTCTCTCTATAATTTCACTAAATACTGCAGTAATGTGTACATTACAAGATTAAATATTTTTAGAAAACAAAACACAAAACAAATAATATTTATATTATCACAAAATTATGAGATTCAATTATAAAGACAAAACAATTAAAAATTGCAAAATGCAATACATAAATTACCAAGCACAATATCTATTGATATTGGTTCTTTCCTCTTTATGTTAGACTTTTTTTTGTTCTTATAACTTTTAATGTTTATTCAATAAATAAAAAATGCTTCTAGAAATTAATTGAAAAAACTCCAATTACAAGAACATTTAATTCTACAGATATAACTGTAGAATTCTATATAACTTCTATATAACTTATATCAAAGCCAGGTAACAAGCTGTGGGACGACGTTATTTGTCGTCATTTTTACACCAAAGTGTCGTCAAAGACGTTATTTTGCTGTCAAAATGATGACAAATTACGTCATTTTGTTACTTGGGAAGATACACAGGCAATAACCGTCATGTACAATAATCAACAATAAAAGATTAATTGTAACTTTCTCAATCTTTAACTTGTACACGTACAAAGTATATTAATTTATCTCATGATATTATCACAATCCAAAACATTCTTTAAGATATTTGTAAACCTCCTGCTAAAATTGAATATATATTTTATTTTACCACTTATATTATTATTTATTTCTGCCTACCAATAACAACACCTGATGATTTGTACTTGCTGTTTTCAATTTCCTTTTTTTGTTTTGTCAATTTTATTATATAGACTACATGTTAAAAATTTTTTTGCCTACACAATAGTAACTAATAGTTATCAAATATTAAAAACTGTAGATTTGTTAGATCTATTCTTATTGTTCCTAATTAACAGTAAAAAATTGTCATAAATACTCAAATGTTGGCCTTGAAATCAGCTATAAAGAAAAAGGTAATGAATAATTTGGCTTATAAGCTTTTTTAATGTAAATCGTCATATTTTGCTGCAGTTTTAAGTAAATAACTATAAAAGTGAATAAATGAATCTAATAAATTCTTTTGTACAAATATTTATTAGAATTTTATTAGAATATTAGTATAAAAGATTTAATTTAATTTATAATGCCTTAGAACTTATAAAATTTGCAAATGAGTGCCAAAAGTGTGCAATTTTACATAAGAATCAAAAGCAAACAAAAAATTAAGTAACTTAATTCAAGAAGAGAATTGTGCTCAAATTCTACATAGATATACTTAAACATGAAAGTAGAATAATCCATGAAATTTTTGGTAATGCTTTAAGATGTAACACTTACAATATTCATTTAAAGATATATTTTTAAACAAACAAAATATTCGATCTATAATTCTTTTTGTGTCCAACAATATAATTTGTATCAATAAGATTGGAGTTTTGTTAAAAATTACATGATTTCGACGTTTCTACGATACTTGAAAACGCGTCGCGCAGATTATTTAGCCAGATGTTACACACACTGACATCGATTCAATGAATGAATGTCCGTTCATACACGAATACTAGATAGCACACTATTAGGAGGTTGGAAATAGAGACAGAGAGAGAGAGAGAGAAAGAATTAACAAAAAAACAAAAGCAAGAAATGAAAAACAATACGTGTGTATATACGATAAAGGATAGTGAATCTCTGAAATGTTGAGAGAAGAAAAAATCCGTCGAAAAATTTATCGGCGTTATTTTAGTCTTTTATAATCTGCGAACAAAATTTAACGAGAACGAGAAGGAAAAGAAAGATCGATTCAAGACGAAGAAAAAGATGATAAAAATGTAAAAATCGGACATAAGCTAAATACACCCGAATAATACGCGTGTTTGATGTCAGTGGGAGATACAACGATAAGTTAATAACGCATAAAATGGAACGGTCTCGGAAAGGAGACGTGTTACATGTTAAAGGCAAAGATAAAAAATTATCCCTCGTGTATACTCACTCGTCCGACGCCTCTGTCATGATTCGAGGTATCGAAGCCTTTACTCAAAGCCCTCCACTCTCCTCCATACTTGACCATTTTCATCACATCGAAAAGACATTCGATCGTGCGATTCTACCTGCGGAGCTTTTTTAGACGAGTATCAACACCGACACAGCGCCCCAGTCCTCTTCCTCCCCCTCTTCCTCTTCCTCCACGACCACCTCCGCCCCCACCACCACCACCACCTCCTTCTCCTCCTCCACCACTTCCTCCTTCTCCTCCTCCACCACTTCCTCCTCCTCCTCCTCCACCTCCTCCTCCTCCTCCTCTTCCTCCTCCTCCTCCACCTTTACTTTGCACTCCCCGTGCAGTTCATCCCCACACGCCCGCTGCCTTCGACACGCGCGCGCACAAACACACACACACACACACCGCAGGGCCTACCCAGGACCACACACTTCACCACGCCTGCTCCCTCAAGCCACCACCTAAATCGTTTTACCTCAACCTCATCGATCGTACGTTTATTTGCTACGTACGAAAACTACAACTTTCCGAGAGCCACTGCTATTGTAAAATAATGTTTCGAGTTTCGGTGCACCTCTATCACGCAAGAAACTTGCGCTCACGCCCAACTTCGTGATTCGTTCAAACTCTGATTTGCGATTGTGAGATACGATCGAATGGACCAATCGTGATTCGAATGTTACCGAGCGAACGCGACAACAGCAATTCGCCAACACCTAATGCAAGTATTCTTGTTCGATGGAACCGACGATCGCGTTCACGGTGGGACACTTATTGACTACTTTACGATAAAGCCGCCGGGCTGCGCAACAGGATTCATTCATCGATACCACACACACAATCCTGTGTAAACGAGCGCGCCACACGCGACCTTTTAGCTAAACAGTATGTAACTGGACGCAGTCGATAACTTGGCATTCTTTGGATAAGCTAGTATGTATGTACCATTTCATGCGTTTCCTCAGATGTCTCCGTTTCAGACAAAATGTGTCGCATCTATTTGTACATCATGACTATTTAACTCGACAATGATAGAGAGAAGTATGAAAATGGACATCTCATAGACATATAAAATAGACCCAGCATTCACTCCGATCCGACTAAAAGGTGAAGATGACAAAACGGAGTGAGAGAGTAACGATGTCCTTTTCTGTCCTTTTTTGTTCGCGCATCATTGACAGAAATTTTTAGAAATAAGAGATAGCAAACTAGAGAATCAGACGAAGAAAGACTTCCCCACACTTTGTCTCTCGTTCCGTTCTGTCAACCTCACACACGACACACACACACACACACACATGTGTGTGTATATATATATATATATATATATATATATATATATATATATATATATATATAATGTTGGGTCTACCTTATATATCTATGGATCATCCTGGGCGTTTTTTTTTTGTGATACTGTCGAAATCTCCGTATATACCACTACCGCCACCAATGTCAATATTTGCATTTGGAATTATAAGCTACTATCATATTAAAAAATATTGCATATTGCATATTGCATAATTTTACATATATGGTATAAAGCTATAATTGATATACAATAAAGATGAGATAAATTATTACGTATAAACTATCAATTTTAAATAATTTAATTTTAAAGTTTTCTTTGATTAAAGATTAAATTATATATTGTTTTAGTTAGATAATTTTTTTAAGATAATATACAAGAATTTAGGATATAAAAACATTTGTATTTTTATTTCAAAAATCTTTATTTCTTAAAAATCAATATAGAATAAAATGGGGAGAATAAAAATGAGATAAAAAAATGCAAAGAAATTTTTAAATAAAAATGAAAAATTTATCGAATTATTATTATTGTACTGACAAGGGGAGGATCAGGTGAGTCACCCTGGGATTTTGATCCCAATTTTTTTAGTTACTCTGGAGACGAAAAAAAAGTTTACGTCTCCCAGCGTTTGATCGAATAGGCCTTAGTTTCAAAATAATAAATTTGTGAAAATTGGCCATACCGTGGCGCGCCATATGAGTTTTTCCGGTAACTGTTTTCCCAATCAGTGCAGTCGGCTCTGTGCGTTAGGTGCTTACTTCATAATCGTAAGATCCCGGTTCGCTTCCGGATGTGTGCAATATTTTTTTTTATTTTTAATAAGTGTATTTATCTTGATGATATTGATTTAGTATGCAAATTTCTAAAATAGAAAATTTAATTTAATATCACTTTCTAAACATTAATTTAAATTTAATTTGAATTCAAGTAATAATATTTGAAATAATAAATAGGTAATAATAATAATAATATATAAGTTTAATAGATAACATACCATATAAAGGCAACGTATCTAAATTTTCGAATTGTTTAATTTAAAATTTCATTGGAAATAATATTAACAATATTTTAAAATTCTAGTTTTTAAAATAATTAGTCGTAGAAGAAGAATACCAGTGTAAATTTAAACAATTTGAAAATTTAGATACGTTGCCTTTATATGTTATCCATTTCAAATAACTTATATATTATTATTATTACTACTTATTTATTATTTCAAATATTATTACTTGAATTCAAATATCCTCCAAATTAAATTTAAATTAATATTTGGAAAGTAATATTACATTAAATTTTTTATTTTAGAAATTTGCATACTATATCAATATCATCAAGATAAATAAATACACTTATTAAAAAAATATAATAAAAATATTGCACACATCTGATAGCGAACCCGGATCTTACGATTGTGAAGCAAACACCTAACGCACGGAGCCGATTACACTGGTTGGGAAAACAGTTACTGGGAAGACTCATATGGCGCACCGCGGTCAATGACCATGGCCAATTTTCACAAATTTATTATTTCGAAACTAAGGCCTATTCGATCAAACGCCGGGAGACGTAAACTTGTTTTTCGTCTCCAGGAAAAACTAAAAAAATTGGGATCAAAATCCCAGGGTGACTCACCTGATCTTCCCCTTGTGAGTTATAAAACTGATCAAATGTTGAAACTAGATGAAAGACGAGGGTCGTGAAATACATATGGGATATCATGATATCTTGTAAAATTCACGTCGAATTCTTAGAGCAACTATTAAAATATTACTTTTTTACGGAATCTATTTAAACATTGTACACAGTTATTGGACACAGTTATTAGTCATTAGTGTTCACTTCTTTTTTATTTAAAAGTTGAATTTCAGTTTTGCAGGTAGTAACAATTTTTTTGAAAAGTATTATGTTGGATATTAACTATATAACTTTTTTACTTCAGTCCCGCTTGAAGGCCTTGAATGTAGTTTTCAAATAATTTAATTAAATTTGATGTGTATATGAATACTGATAAAGTTATATCATGTAGTAAGAAAGACCGTGAGATGGCTGTGATGAAGCAAATTTATAAAGAGCATCAGTAAATTTGGCCCATTTCTTGGACTTCGAATTTCAAACTTTTCTTTATGCCAAATAGTACTATATAATGAAACATTAATCCCAGAAAAATTTTAAGATGAGCATAAGTGCGGTTCTGGAGATATAAAGGGTTAAAAGTGATGGTTTCTCATAACACAGGGCGCCGTTTTTAGACTTCTTTTTTATTGTTTGAATAAAAGTTACCATTTCCCATTATATTTTTGCGCGCTGAACACGAATCTGGTAAGCAAATTGCTCTATTACGTCAGATTTCTTAGAAAAGTGTCAAAAATGATTATTTGTACCTCATTATGGCGTTAAAAAAAAATCTATTTTTATCTATCTAAAAATTTATCTAATAGATGTATAAAAATCCATAAAAAACAATGTTTCACTTTGTTTTATATATATTAGGAGTATAAATAAGTTTCCGCCGTTTTTTATCAAAAATTGGGCATTTATTGTGAAAGAACGGTACCTAATGTTTTATTCGAAGTATTGTCCATCGCTAGCCACTACTTTTTCCCATCTTTCTGGCAGCATACGGATACCGCGTCGGAAGAATGCTTCATCTTTTGAAGCTATCCACAAATCTACCCAATTTTTTGTATCTTCATATGATGTGAAGTGTTGCTCAGACAGGCCATGCGTCATCGATCGAAACAGGTAGTAATCAGAAGGAGCAATGTCTGGTGAATACAGCGGGTGGGGTAAAACTTCCCAATTGAGTGTTTCCAGGGAGGTTTTGACCGGCGCCGCAACATGTGGACGAGCATTATCATGCAGAAGAATAACTTTGTCGTGTCTGGAATAGTGGGCACGTTTTTCCTTGAGTACTCGGCTCAATCTCATCAATTGTATTCGGTAGAGAGCTCCAGTAATAGTTTCATTCGGTTTGAGCAATTCATAATACACGACACCAAGCTGATCCCCCCAAATACACAACGTGAGCTTTTTTCCATGAATGTTCGGCTTGGCTGTCGATGTTCAAGCATGGCCAGGTGATCCCCATGATTTCTTCTTCTTTGGGTTATCGTAGTGGATCCATTTTTCATCACCAGTGACTATACGATGCAAAAAACCCTTTCGTTTATGCCTGGTAAGCAACATTTCACATGTGAAAAATCGGCGTTCAACGTTTCTCGGCTTCAGTTCATATGGAACCAGTTTCCTTGTTTTTGAATCATTCCCAATGATTTTAAGCGATGTGAAATTGCTGGTTGAGTCACTCCTAATGTAAGTGCAAGTACTTCTTGCGTTTGGCACGAATCTTCATCTAATAATGTTTCCAATTCCGCGTCTTCGTACACTTTCGGCCTTCCGCTACGTTCTTTGTCTTCGTCAAATTCACCGTTCTTAAACTTGTGAAACCACTCACGGCAACTTCTCTCACTTAAGGCAGCCTCACCATATGCTTCTACAAGCAATTGATGCGCCTCGATTGCAGATTTCTTCAAATTAAAGAAGTAAATCAAAAGCTCCCGCAAATGACGCTTATTCGGCTCAAAACTCGACATTTTCGCACGAAAAAAGATATATGATGCTGATACAAAATCGCTAATATTTTAAGGTTGTTGCCAGATGTCCAACCTTACGATATAACGTTTTACAACAGACAATTTCAATCATAACATACTAGTGGCGCCATTTTTTGTGAAACGGCGGAAACTTATTTATACTCCTAGTATATATATAACACACAAAGTGAAACATTGTTTCTTGTGGATTTTTATCCCGGATTGAAATATGACCTTTAGTTTTCGTCTAGTATGAAAACTTCCCGAGATAGATGGAGTTGAAGTGACACATGACACCGCCTTTCACGAATCGAAATGCTTTTCTACTGAGTTTCCTTGCCTCTCACAGCTTGGGGTGCTTTATTAATATCAGTCCCCTTGCCTCTCACAGATTGGTGTGCTTTTTTAATGTGAGTCCCTTACCTTTCACAGATTGGGGTGCTTTTTTAATGTTAGTGATAGATTTTTAGATAGATAAAAATAAATTTTTATTAACTTTTCTTTATTTGACATAAAAAAAAGTTTGAAATTCGAGATCCAAGAAATAGGCCAAAAAATAGGTCTTTTTACTGATGTTTTTTGTATTACGAATGTAAGACTGTTTTTGTGACTTTTTAATGTCCAGTGGATGGTACATAATATTTATTAGTAGCAAAGAAATTATTTAATATAAAATACATTTAATAAAATGTTTATACTTTGTTTTGTGACACATTTATTAATGTGTAAGATCTACGATCATTAATTTCTTTTTAATTGAAAATGTCTTTTATGATATTCTTGTTAGTAGCATTCCATGATCCTCCTGCTATATCTCACAAACGCATCCTTTTTCCCCTCTTTAGTAAATTATGTTCATTTATATGTATACCCGATGAATTTCTATAATACTTATAAGATGATTGTTAAAATTCTATAGCTAACAAACTGGTGTTGATAAGAATTGTGTCGCATTAATATTTACTGGGTAATTATAAAAATACGAAATAGTATTCCATCACCCCCTCCTTTCTCTATATGCTTTAACTATTTACAATTATCTACGATTTGCAGAAAATAATTAATGAAAATCATTTTTTCAATATTAGCATGACATATAAACAAATTTCTATAATTTTGCTACAAATATCTCGTTTATAAATTTTCAAAAGAAATTCATAAGAATAGTATGATTTGATCAGTTTCATAAATGATTTCACTATATAACTTAAGAACTCATAGAATGTGTGGCACGAAAAGGATTGTAATGTTATTAAAGCATTCAGTATAGCATTGTTAATTCAATTTAATTATATTTTACTCCAAAACTATGTCATGAAGAGCGCAGTATGCGTTATTTTATTTTCTGAAAAAAATACACACTGAGTTAAATGGCAAACATGTCGTAGTTTCCGCCCAATTTTTATTTTTCTGTCGCTACTTAATTATAATTTTTGTATTCTTTCCATCTTTCTTTCCTGTATTTCTTTTTCTCTCACTTACACAATCATTCACACAACATTACTATTTCTCTCTTCTCAGTCAGATCGTTCAACTGTTATATGCTTAAAATTTAGTTAATGATATTCATCAACTAAATCGCTTTTAGTTAATGATTGTTAAGATTATTGTAGATTATTATTAGTAATCATTAAAATACAATATAATTGATGTACACATGCATCGTTGCGTGTCTATAATGTATGAATACCTGGATCCTTGGATTCGAATATTCATAAATAAAGAAGTCTTGAATATTTGTCTAGTTTAAAACTTTTTAAAAAAAGTTTCATGTTTTGAAATTTATAGATATAGGGAGTTTTTTAGTAAGAGAATATAGAAGCTATTCTGTCTTTGTTTGTCATTAAATATCAAACAAAGATAGAATGACTCTCGTGTCAATTTGTGTCTCTTGTTGGAAAGTTCCCATAAATATCCGTTTTATTTTGAAATTCGTGAATTGATTAGGTCCATGAACTTCTAGGTCTTTAATTTATCAAATACTCTCAGTTCTTTAAGATAAACTAAAGTTTCAAATCTGTGGATCCTTGTATTCTCAAATGTTTGGATCCGTAAATCCTATGATTTCAGTTCTAGTAAGTTTTAAGTTTCATTCTGTTTTTTTTACATTCTTCTCATGTCTCTCTCTCTCTCTCTCTTTCTCTCTCTTTTTTCCGATTGGAATTATGTATATACAATATTCATAACTCACTATTATCTCAATTTCTTACTCGTTCAAACATGTTCAAACGTCCGCCGAGCATTGTATTATATCGTTTATTGTATGTGACGCATCTCATTTCACAACTCAGTCTATACGTGCGTGCGTGCGCGCACGTGTGTGTGTGTGTGTGTGTGTGTGTGTGCGCGCGCGCGCTTTGTATGTAAGAATAGTAGTAAGTGCGCGCTTTGTATGTAAGAATAATAGTAGTAGTAGCATTAATGGTAATAATAGCGGTAGTAGTATTGATGATGATAGTGATGAGATGAGAATAGTAATAGTAGTAGTACTAGTAGTAGCAGCAGCAATAGCAATAGTAGTAGTTGCAGTAGTAGTAATAATAGTACTAATAGTAGTAATAGTAGGAGTACTGGTAGTAGTAGTAATAGTAGTAGTAGTAATAGGAGTAGTAGTATTAGTAGTAGTAATAGTAGTAGTAGTAGCAGTAGTAGTTGTAGTAGTAGTAGCAGCAGCAGCAGGGGTTGAAACAGGAATAGAAGTAGTAGTATCAATAGTAGTAGTAGTAGCAGCAATAGTAGTAACAGTGTAGTAAAACCCATTCTACAATTGCGTGAACGTGATTGTAGGTTTATAGGAGTATAATAGCAATAGTAATGAATGTGTGTTGTGTAACAAAGTTAATTTACAATGAAATAAAGGTATTATAAACGATGACGACGTGGACACGTAAGTTCTCCTGAGCATTCAAATTGATTTGCAATCAATGTTGTTATAAGCGTGGAAGATTCAATGATCTTTCATAACACACTTTAAAACCGTTTCTTATATTTTATATATAACAACTTATAACCACGTTTGCATAATTGTAGAATGGGTTTTATAATACTATCACGTGCATACAAACATTATCTTTATACAGTAGCGCTCAGCAAACAAAAATTAATTTAAATAAATTGAAAATTGCAATTTATTTAAAATAATTATTTTTAATTCGTTTTAATTTATCCGAGCGCTTCAGAATATCGAAGTATTTTTGAATTTAAATCAATTGAAATACGAAATGCGCTATTTACAATTTTGTATTCGAATGGATTCATGTCCAAATTATATTATTTTTGGATTCAAATGGATTCGGAAAAAGCGTGAATTCGAAAATGTTGAAATAAATTTATATCTATCTATTTCATTTTCGTTTGCTGGGTGATTATATTAATACCTTCACGTTACTTTCCACGTGCGCATGTGTTTCATATAGAATAAATTACATGTACTATATGAAACGTATATGAATATAAAAAATAGCGTGAAAACCACTTCTGTATATGATGTATGTACGTACGTATGTATGTATGTATATATGTATGTATGTATGTATGTATGTATGTATGTATGTATGTATGTATGTATGTATGTATATAATGTGTATGTATGTATGTATGCATGTACACACATATGCATGTCCTGAAATTTATAAAATTCTATAACAAGAAAGTTTTTGAGAAGTTAAATAAAATAATTATTTGTAGATTTTTATTTTAAGTAGTAATTTTTTTATGTAACAGCTTAAAGTTGATTAATCAGAGATTATTATATTTAGACGGCTGCTTTTTTGTCATGATTATATATTAATACTATTATTACTCGCGCGACTCATGAACATGTGTTTAAACATTCCAAACATACCCATACAGCACAAAACTTGCAACAATATTGTTGCAACGTTGCAGCAATGTTGCAACAATATTTCTGCAGCTTTCTGTGCTGTATGGGTAGTTTGTGAATAGCCAGCTTTAAATGCTATTTTTTCAAAAAAAAATTATTTGAAATAAAAATTTACAAATAATTACTTTACTTAATTTTTTAAAAACTTTTTTACTATAGTATTTTGATTCCCAAATTACGGAACAACTTATTCAACACGCATGCGCACACGCAAGCAGACTCTCTCTCTCTCTCTCTCTCTCTCTCTCTCTTGCGCGCACTATACATGATTTTATATACGTATATATACATATATACATACACGCATACGCATACGTAGAGAGTGTTTCACTCTAGTTCGTCCATCTTGAATATCCTTGCTATTCTAAATAACAAGAAAAAAATACAAACTAGTGTATGGCATTGAGAGGAACATAATGTATACTCCATACAATACTTTTGTTATACATAAAAGCATAAAAGAAATTTCAAGGCAATTAAATTTTTTTTATAATACAATAATCTTTTAATGTAATATGTGTGTGATTTCACAGATATTTTACATATTAAAGTAAGATTATTAAGAAATAAATAGTTTCGGAGAAATTTTATGCTTTATTCTGGTATGTTTTCACACAAAATATAAAGTATCTACGAAAATATTAATTGTAAATTTAATTTTATTTTGGTATCACTTTAATACTTTTGTGTATATATATATAGATATATATATATATATATATATATATATATATATATATGTGTGTGTGTGTGTGTGTGTGTGTTTATATAAATAAGATAAATCAATTAGTTAAAAAAAGACACATAGTTGTTTTATTATAAATGTTTAGAGAAATTACATGATTTAAGAAAATGTATATATTATGCTCTTTTTATTAAAATGTCAAAATAAAGTATAATAAAGTGTATCATAAATTATTAATTTGTTAATAATCTCACCTTAATATTTTTTTGGAGAATGATTACAAAAGTTACATATTATGTAAGAAAAATCTACTTCCATTAAGGAAAAAGGAAATATAATAGACATGAACGTTAATACATTCCAAAAGCCTTGTGTCCAAGACGTTAGAAATCGGTCTGAGATCGCATGCATACATGTCCAAAATTGGAACAAGACATTTTTAAAAATATTTAAGACATTTTCATCACAATATGCCTTAAAAATGTTTTATGTCGTGATTTTAGACATGGTGCAATCTAGGTTGTCAAGCCAATGCCTATAATTACAAATCTTGAACAGCACAAATTTGGAATAACAATGATGTTTAAGATATTTGAGAGTTAGAAACACTGTATGTAGATATATATAGATACAGATATATGTGTATGCACATAATAATTTTGCGTGAGCGCGCGCGTATATATACATATATATTTTTTTGTGTAGTGTATGTGAGCGCGTGTGTACATAGTTTAAATACATGTATAAAACACTCCAAATAGAAATAATATTAAATGGTTCAGGCAAAAATTTTCATTCTTTCTCTTTCCTTAAAACGTATAACAATAATTCAGTCTAATACATTCCAAAGCACCAATTTAATAATAATTCCATCATAAATTCATACTTATTTTTAAATCTCCGTCATACCGAAGCAATAAATTTTATTTTTTTACTTACTCTTCACTAAATGGACTAAATCGAATTGCACCTAATGCAAATAGAAGTCATCTGAGAGTTTAGGAAGAATTTTTTTTCCTACAATGTCATTTGTTCGTGTAGTAAAATAATTTTAATTTTCTTTTTTATGAAAATGACACTTCTGAATAAAGGTAGTTTCGAATTTAATAAAAAAGTAATATCGAAGATTTATGAATGTCACGGATTTCAATAGGAATTTGTTATGATAACCAAATATGTATGATACCAAGAATTTTTAGTATATCATGACTGTGTTGTAGATATTAAGAGGTATAGTATCGAGGTATAGTATCGAGAAATTACAATGTCAAAGAAAGATTTGTGAAATTATGAATCAATAGTATTAAAAATCTGTGCGTTTATGTGTTTCATCTTCCATGCAGCACAAAAAGATTGCAGAAATATTTTATTACAAGATTGCAATACCGCAAAAACATTATGAAGCGTTGCTGTAACATTGCAGTAATGGTAAAATATTTGCTTTTTCAAATATTGCAATGTAATATTGCAGGATATTTTATATATATATATATATATATATATATATATATATATATATATGTATATACACGCACGCGCACACACACACACACACACACACACACACACACACACACACACACACAGGGTGTTCATTAATGGTTGTATCCACTTTTTACCATAGGAGCATGATTTACCGACGGATATGTATTTCTAATATATTATTATATTAGAAATAACAAACGTGCACCTGTGATAAAACGTTGCGACAACCATTAACGAACACCGTGTGTGTGTGTGTGTGTGTGTGTGTGTGTGTGCGCGTAACTGATTTGTATTTAATAAAGCTTGATAAATCATAAAATGTGCACGAATATACAAATTTTTACACATAAAATCATCTTTGTTTATTTTTATATTGTATTCAGCAGAATGTTTATTTTGAACTGTTGAAGCTTTTCTCTGCGTCGATTGAATTATATATTTATAAATCTAAAGGAATAGTTCTATCGGAATGAAGAAAATTTTTAACACTTGCAAAATAAACATTCTGCTGAACAATCAGTGTTTAAAATGTACTACAACATTATATCAAAATCACGTTACATAGCTATTCTTTAATGTTTTCTGAAATGCTGCATTGTAATATGCAAGATTCCAATGTTGTTGCAATGTAACTGCAAAGGTTTTGTGCCGTATGGGGGGTTTTAATGTGTATGTTGCGTGCGCTTGTATCATTAAATTCTTCTCATGAATACATGTGAATGTATGTAAAAGTTTAGTAGTAGCAACGGTAACAGTAGTAACAATAATAGTAGCGGTAGTATCAATAATAACAGTTTGCAGTGATCTGCGATAGAATCTAGTATTAGTCGTAGCAGCAATTGTCATTAAAAACAATAGCGGTAAGTTTTCTGTAAGAAATAAGCGGCATTTGTATTGCTGATACTAAATCATATAAATTGTCTCTGTGATTCTTTGAAGCTAGTTGATAATTTATGATACAAATACTTCCCAAATGAAGAAATTTTATGCAAAGAAGGCGCGATCAAAACCTCTTAGATTTTCAAGCTATCCTAAGATTTCTTGGATTTTAAATATTTTAAGCCCATAAATAGCGAATCGAGAAATTAAGACAACATACTGAATGTCACAAAAATTTAATAAAATTTAATTATTTTTGAAAAGTTTATCATTTTTTAAATTATTGCATTAAGTCTAATCCTAGATAGCATGAGAAGTTCTATGAATGTTCTGTGAACGTCCAAAGAAGTTTATAGAACATCGATGGAATATCCTCTGTGTGTGTGTGTGTGTGTGCTATCTAAGATAGAATCTATAATTTGAGCTTGAAATAATTTTATTCGAGATGTTTTAGATGTTTGATAATATCTTAGACCTTCGATTGCATGTAATTTTCTAATAGACAGACAAATGGAAAGATAAATAACAAAATGCTATGCGCAAAAATGTTCAATATAATTAAAGGATTTTGTGTGTGTGTGTGTGTGTGTGTGTGTGTACATTCATGTACCAGATCCATGTTCATTTGAATGGATGTATTAGAGCTTTAAAAAAAAAAAAACACAGAAACTCTCGATTCTATTCTTGGCAGTATTATGAACAATCGCCCGACAGGCGTTTAATTGTTTCTCCTTATTATACTTGCTCTGCTTTATCTGTCTTTCATGCGGTTCTTAAATCTCGAAAAAGACATCTCAACAAGATGAGAATGACGTAGACGGTGAACGTCCTTGGCAGTGATCGTAGAATTGCGTGTTCGTGTTTTTGTCTTTTCTTATGCATCATTCGGATCTTTTCAATTCATTCTGTTAAATGTATTTCATGTAACTGTGACTTTTACAATAACAATCTTTTTTTGCAACTAAGCAGCATGTATTGTTACAAGCGTTGCTAAGTTTAAGGAAAGTAAAGCAGTAAGATTAGATACACGTGTTATTACCAAATACTCCGTAATTTGAATTCTTGGATTGTAAACTTTTTAATAAACTTGAATTTTAAAAACATTTATTTCACAAAGTTCTAGAATCGTTAGCTTTGCAAAGTTTTCTATTTCTGAAATTTCAAATATTTTTAATCAATTTTTAACAAGTAATCTCTCTTATTCTCAAATTTTATGAAATTCCTTGGATCGTTAGTTCCTTCGATTCTTAGATTCTTGCAATTCACTTGTTTCTTATGTAATATTAAACATTATTTTTTTAAATTTATTTTTTATAAAACATAATATAGATAAATATGAAATAATTATTTAATAACCTATTTAATCAGTTACGTACAGCTTATGTAATGTTGAAATATAAATAGAATTTGAATTTGAACTTAAATTTTAATTTTATTTCATGCTTTTCCAATTTTTTCTGAAATATTCCTGTCAGTATTTAATACATATTATTAGAATATCATTACACATATCCTCTGTCTCTCTTTTTCTCTCTCTCCATATACATATATAAAAGTTTGTACATAATTTTATTCTAGACTAAATATTTCTCTAATTGAACTGGAAAAAATAAGCACCACGAATTGAGTTATATATATATATATATATATATATATATATATATATATATATATATATATATATATATAAATTACACAAATGCGTGATGCTTATTTTTTCCAGTTTAATTAGAGAAATATTTAGTGTAGAATAAAATTACAAACTTATACAGCATTTCAGTAATATTGTAGAAATATTATTATATTGTATTGTTGTATGAATCTTTTCAATTCAGATTTAGAAAATAAAAATAGAAAGATTAAAACAAATTCAGAATATTAAAATTATTAAGAATCTGAGAATCTTGGAATTCATTAATTTAAAGATTCAACTATCTCGAGAATTGAAGAATACACAGCCTAAAATTTCTAAGATATAGCAATCCAAGAATTCTTTGTCATCCTTTAACGATTAGAGACTAAATGTTTTTTCGTGTTAGCATACTGTGTTATGAATTCTGCGAACTATAAAGATTTTTTTCCATAAACTTTTACTTTAACTCTCATCAATCTTCTTTTTCATAATTTCCTTTTTAAAATGTGCTATCAACTATATCCATCCTTAATAATCCACTTTCGCAATCTCTCTATTCTTTTCCTTCTTTTTTTTACCTACCTCTTCTCTCTTTTTCTCTTTCTTTCTCTGTTCTTCTTTTCCCTTTATCGTTACCATTCTAATAATAACACGGCAAACCCGTATGATTTCGCTCCGTTTTTTTTTTTAAATAGCAAGTTTGTTTTTTTTTAAATTTCATTAAAAGATAAAGACGGACGGTTAAATTTCAAGTATTCCTTTTTTATTATTTTTTTTTATTTCTGTTTGTCGGTGAGCCGATGTCCGCTGCTGAAGGCACAAGGCTTTGCACTAGAACTCGGTCACCTAGTCTAGCTCACTCATCTACGATCTATTACCGAACTAGTCTCATCATCTTATGGGAATTTGTTTAAACCTCGAGCGGGAGCGTGTAACATGCCATATTAATTAACATAATGGTATTTTAAGACTTTTGATAAAACTAATTTTAACAAAATGTTATGATATTTTTGTATTATAGATAAAAATATTTGAAATTAAAGACTTATTTTAAAAAGAATTATACAAATCTGATTACACAGATGTTTTTAATAATAATAAATAAGAGTACTTTATATATATATATATATATATATATATATATATATATATTAAAAATACTCTTTATTATTATTAAAAACATCTGTATAATCAGATTCATGTATATATATATATATATATATATATGGCTAATTATTATCTTGAAAATGCAATCGCTCGAGAATTAATCCAATTCAACAAGTTTCATCGCTTTCATTCTACACATTACTGTTTTTTTTTTAAATTATCAATCGATCGCCATGTCACTTCCTCTCGTTCGATTGTTTTCGACATTCCCATCAATTTGGAACGAAAGGTGATCGATTCGTCTTAAGCATATCATGCATCTCATTCGTCCTTCCCTTTCTTAACTATCTTATAAAATTTAATCTTCGATCGTTTAACGGATGGAGGAAGCCGACTTTAAATTATTGTTTCACTCCATCGAAAATTGCAGTACAAATAATAAATAACAATTTCGAAATTTTTAATTTTTCGGATTCATCTGTCTTCAGATTTTTAATTTCTTTTGGATCATCATTTTCTTAAACATTATTTTAACATAATTTTCTTCAAATAATAATATACATGGAATAGATAAAATTATTGCAAACGTATAATAGATGCGATATACAACGATATATGAATTATTATGATATTATTTGCCGCACAATTTTCGATTCAATAAACGAATTCAAAGTTGGTTTACTCTATTACTTAAAATATATATTTTTATTTCTTAATAAAAAAAAATATGTATTTTTGCCATATTTCTTCTGTTGAAAACAGTTGAATCGGAGAGTTCTATACCAGTTGCCTCCAAAAGACATCAGTACATTCATTACGAATATTATATTTCCTCGCACACATTTTCGCAGGACGTCCCGTACATTTTCTTTTTACTTATTAAAAACATTTTTGTAAAAATTTATACTATAACGGGGTATATGTAAAAAAACGAAGATAATTATAATATACAACGTGAATGTCTATTTGTCTTCCGTATATTACTTATGAACACCATACTTCTATATCAGTAAGAAAATAATACATTTTAAAAAGTTCCTGTTTCATGACATTTAAATAACATGTTGTATGTACACAGTGTATCTCTTAAAAAATATGTCTTTTGCGAAAATAATATCATTCCTTTAGTCATCTCTCTCTCTCTCTCTCTCTCCCTCTCTTTTTCTTTTCTGGGACGCCCTGTACATCTTTATGTGGATCTGTATTAATAAAAATATTAATACACAGAGTTTTAAGACGCACCATCCTGCTGCGGTGTAGATCCTTTCCAATCTTTTCCCCTCTATGTTTCTCATTTTCGCTCTAGTCTCTCCTTCTCTCTCCCTCCTTCTCTCTACTTTCTCTCTTTTTCACACACGCGCGCACACATACACACGCACGCGCGCATATATACACACATATACACACACACACACACACGCGCCTGTTCTCTACACTCTCTCTCTCTCTCTCTTCCTCTCTCTGGTATAAACAATGTACATGCTAGCAAGATATATTATGCTGTATGTGTATGAATGATATAGAATCTATGCTATTGTTATACATATCATATTTATTTTCCTTTTCTTTTTCACGCTCCATTCATGCGACGCTGCTCGATAGTGAATATCTTACGAACTTCATTTCACTTTCCTTTTCATTTGTTTTTAAATCTGGGAAAATGCTGTATTATTGATGATTACAGATTTGAATCCTCGCTGGTAGCATTACCGATTATATTTAAATAATTATTCGTTTTTTTAGTTCATTTTTTAGTCTCATCCTGCCAATATAATTTTCTACTCTTTCCCTCCCTTATAGTAACTGCTCTTGCTGCTATTCATTTTCTCAAGAGTAACAAGTGTGACGACGCACACTCATCACAAATATATCAATACCTTATCATATAATACATTACATTTACATATCGATTGTGTGTAAGGATGTATCCAGGTAGAGGAAATAGCGATAAAATGTAAATTGCAGGTAGCTTTCTTTATATATCTTCAATCTCTGTTCTCTATGTATCACAGCCTGGGCCGCGCCACTGCCTTTCTCTCACAATGATATATTCGTTCTTATTCCCATTCCATTCCTTGCTCCTACATTTGGAACGTGCACGTTTTCTGCACGTATCTTTAATGTGCGAGGCCTTTCCTGTTCCTTGTCTTTAAACCGGTCCCACACGGTTCGTATAGGTCTATAATCATGCGAGTGACCTCATATTTGCGAATTTGTAAATAAAAGAAGGTATCAGTATGGTTGAGTGAGTTATACAGCACAGAAAAATTGCAGAAATATTTTATTGCAACATTGTATAAACGTTGCAATATGTTGCTGCAACGTTACTGTAATATTGCAGCAACGGTAAAATATGCGTTTTTAGAAATAATGCAATACAATATTATGACAATATAATATATATTTAATAACATTCCTATACAGTACAACATATTTCAGAAATGTTACCACAACCTGCAATGTTTCTGCAATATTAGTGAAATGTTACACTGTATATCTTGTGCAGTATAGGATTGTTCCGATTTAAATAGTCTCGAATAAACGATATTATTAAAAAAGTTACAGATTTGATAAATGGCTAGATCTACAATGATCGATAGTTTTATGAATCATACAGATACATCGTCTATATTTTATGCTTCACATTTTTGGCAAAAAATCCATAGCATAAAATATAATCTTAGTTCTTTAAATCTTTTATATTAGTATCCCTGGTACTGCATAGATCTGTATGGATCAGATCTCAGACAAGTGTTGAATCATATGTGTCTTCATCGACACATTGTTCTCAAACGTATTTTATTATCTATCATTTTTACAAATTGTCCATTTCTTTTTTCTTGCAGAATCATATACATAAATCTAAATCTATAAAGAATAACGATTTTCTGTGCGTCACATACACACACACACACACACACACACACACACACACACACGAGTTTCACGCGAATAGTGTGGGGCCGGCTTGCAGACGCTTGCCTTACAAGCCATATAAAGACCGATCAATCTAGAGTGACACCTAGAGATGATCGATCGAGAAAGAGCAAATGATCGAAATGAATCTAAAACAGCACTGATATATGTTGACTTTGCGATGTTGAGGCAGTGGCATAATGGTGCACTAGTATAAGAATTTACGCAGGCCGTTTTCCACGTCCGTGCGCGTCCATCGACGCCGTTGTTGCTGTTGCTGCTACTGCGACGTCAAAAAGATTTATTCAGCCGACCGGCGCGATCGCCGTTGATCGGCGACTGGGAAACTAGGGCACCACGTCCCAGATTTCGGCGAGGAAAAGTGGCAGCTTCTTGTTCTTAAATTTCAGGTTCAAGCACATTTCACTGTTTTGATTGCCAAGGGTTCTGAGTTCAGTTAGAACTGATAGGAGTTTAGCAAATATCGTGCAGGATTTCGGTCGACGGCGATTATCCACATACGCTTTCAGTGTCTTCAAGTAGATCTCCTGAAGCTTTTCCACTTTTCTGCTTTCCAACAAATTGGGTCTCTCTGTAAAGCGATAATTATTAGATTTTAATGAAAACGTTCATATAATAAAAGCATAAATTAATGTGAAGAGGTTCTCCAGCTTAAAACAGTGGAAAGGGGTCTTATGCTACTTTTTACTTATACATATCTTTTAACACAAGAGTTTTTGACATCACGATAATTTATTATTTAAAAATATTTTCTTTACTCTAAAGAAATTGAAAACTAATTGTAAGATAAAAAAAATTTTTTAATAAAGTTTCTATTTTTTCTTAATTTCAACGGTTTTTCACTGCATTAATTACATTCGTTGTAAAGAAAATATTGGTTTTTTTTCAATTCAGTTATTAGTACAATTGGTAATCAATGAAATTTCACTTGAGCGTTCTTTTCTAGATTTATTTGTATTTTTCAATAAATCGACAAAACAAAATTTCTTGTGAACATTAATTTCTTGTATAATGCCACAAATTATTAATTAATAATAATATAAAAATAGATATACCTTATTATTTAATCATTGAAACATTTATTTTTTTATATAAAATACTACTTTATTTTTTGATACATACCTGAAAAGATGACAATAGCTGTAAGCAAAGCATACTCGGCATTATTGACCCTCATAGCGTACATTTGCCGGCAGAATCGTAAAAGGTCCTCGATGGTATCTCCCATCCCGGCGACGTTATAACTATCACGCGTGTATGATTGATTGTTAGCAAAAATGATGCTGTCGGTTTGCACGTCGTATTTTCTCGCCATCCGTAGCATCATCACCTCGCTGGAACACGCCTTCAGCAGGGTGATTTGATCCTCGCGTAATAGCTCATTAAAGCCGGGTAATCTCTTTGAAAACTCGACGATCAACTGAACGGTTAGAATTGTGATTTCGGTGATGTGTCTGAAACTATAATCGCTTGGATCCTCGCCCTCCATTGGTTGATTCTGAAAGCGGATATATATCATGTTAAACGTAAAATTATTTATTGCATTAATAATTAAATTAAAAAATTTAAAAGAATCTGTTACATAATATTATAAATAGAATGATATGGATAAAGGAGATACAATGCTAGTATGAAAGTTTTTATTTATTATAAAAATAAATATTGTCGGTTACCAATCAAAACAACATGGCGCTTAACATGTTGAAAAGATAAATAATCATAAATTTCAGAATAGTCTTTTTAATTTCCCAGGAAAAATAAAATTAAGAAAAAAAGCTAGGGTTTTTTCCGAAAAATACAACTGTGATAATGACAGCAGACCTTAGAGCTCTTAAAAAAAAATGAGAAACCTTAGAAAACCATTGACATAGAAAATAATAAAGATATTATCTAAAACAAAAAATACAATAAAGAAAATCGGAGAAAGCTGGTTTTTTTTCGAAAAAATTTCTGAAAATTTTTTTGGGCTAAGAACACTATTTCAGAATAAAAATTTGTGATATAAATGAAATATAAAGCGTAACACATACAGTAATCCTTTTCAGATCCTCTTCACTTGGTTGTTCGAATTCGCATTGAAAAGACACAAGCCTATTTATCAGTTCTTCCTGTTCAGGACTAATGGGCTTAACACAGGTATAAGAACTGATAGGGGTAAGAATTCCACTACTGCCGGACATAGACAACGACTCGGCTTCCGCTGGTTCGATTTTGACGCCCATTTGCTCGCCCATCCCAGCACTTCCTGGCGAACCGTTCATCGTCGTACTGTTTGGTTTATCCTTTTCCTGCAGAGCATATTATTATATATAAAGATGAATATATAAATAACTCTAATGAGCTTTCTACAATAAGCTATTAATCAGTATTATAAGTCATAAGCCATAAGAATTGATTAATCACAGTTGAATATTCTCTTCACATTTGACTGTGATTGGTGAATTTTTATGGCTTATGACTTATAATGCCAACTAATAGCTTATTGTAGAAAACTCATAATAGAAAAAATCTGTGAATTTAAAATATATAATATTTTCGAACAAAGTAATCAGAATTTTTAGAATTGAAGTATTTGGTTTTTCACACAGATTGTTTTAAATCTGTATTTCGAAGAAAGGCGAATTGCCCAGTATAGCTCAGAATACAGTATAACACTTCTGTAATATTGCAGCAACATTGCAACGTTGCTGTTAATACAATATTACATAGAATGTTTTATGATATCTAAGATGTATTTCAAATTCACAAAAATAACTCAAAAAATCAAAAAAAAAGAAAGAAAAAAGAACAATGCTATGATATCTACCTTCTGCGCTTTCTTCTCTTTTCTCTTCACCGCGCATTGGTACTCGGGCACAACACATTCCGGCCTCATGCCAACCGTGAGACACTTCTTCAGTCTGCACTCCTGGCACTTGCGGCGCATATACATGTCGATCTCACAACTGTTGCCATACTTGCACTGATATACAGCGTTCCTGGTGATGCTTCGTCTGAAGAAGCCCTTGCAACCCTCGCATGTAAGGGCGTTGTAATGATAACCAGACGCACGATCGCCACATACAAGGCACAATTCTTCTTGTTGTCGGGGTGTAGGTCCTTTTCTCTTTTTCGAGTCGCATCCTTCGCCACTACCACTTCCAACCCCGCTGCCTCCGCCGCCACTGCCACTACCGCTGCTACCACCGCCTCCGCCGCTGCCACCGCCACCACCGCCTCCTCCCCCAGAATTATTTCCGTAGCCGTTTATTGAACCCGGTTGAGATAGTTCGTCCCTCCCTGGAATTAATCATCATTTCTTTAAATTTTTAAGTATATAAATATCTGTTAAATATAAATTGAGAAATAAATTTGTTTATCACAGTGACGAGAACTTATCCGCCACAGGACTTTATAGCTACATTGCAGCAACAGTGCATTCTTGCATATTGCATTGCAATGCAATTTTTAAAAGCATTGTTAAAATACAGATATGTAACGTGATCTTTATTAAGATTATTATGTTACAGCGTTATTTTTAGATATGGGAGAAATATAATAAACCTGTAACATTCTTATTTTCTTAAATATCTTCCAATGTCACATTCACATTCACACTGATATTGATATTTAGTACAAAGTACTTAAATTACTTGCAACTCTGATTTTGTTACCATATCTTAACGACTAACTTGCGTACGATAATAAGAAGCACGTTCAAGCTAGCAAAGTCTACACTTCGATATATTGAACAGCAAACATTGTTAGGTATTCTACCGCAGCAGCTAGTTTAACTGCGTAACATATATTTTATCTTTACTTTTTATTTAGCGATTTAGTTTATTATACGTTCAACTCCTTCTTTTCCTTTAATATCTTCGATAGCTTTTTTTTAGATTTATATTTATTTCAATAATATTTAGTTAATTTTACATCTATTTTTGAGCAGTTAACTTTTTATTTAGTTTGCACGTATATACATTCAAACGGTTCTTATGTATTGGGCGTATATATTTTTTTTTATTTTTATAGTTTTTTTATAAGATTAAAATTTTTTTTGTAGAAGTTATGAGAAATTTTTTTAACGTTCTTAATACAAATTCCATTATATTTCTTCTGGAAAAAAAAACTTTCAATTTTACCGTCCAATATACATACGTATACATATAATTTGAAATTCATTAGATTCGTAGTCTCTCTGTTTCTCCTTCGCTTTTTCCTTCTCGTGCACCTCTCTTTTCTTCCTTCTCACGAGGGAAGGACATGATGTATTATCCCTCTATTTAGATGAATTTTTCACGTAAGTCAAACATAAAAAGAAATGCCAATATATATTTTGCCGTTTACTCAAATGTGACAAACAAGTAAATGATTGATCGGCGTATTTGCTTCGAAACCCTATGTTCAAATTTTATTAATAACTAAATTTTCTCCGTTTCTTTTCCAATTTTTTTCGTAATTTTCAGCCAAAAAGAATGAGTAATTGATTTTATAATTGGAAAAAATCAAATTTTTATTTGCAAAAAACTTATCAGCAATTAATTTAATAAATTTACAACCTGCTATTTTATAACATGCTCAACAAAGTCTGTCATTGTATTTACAGAATCAGAATTAAAAAATTCTATTTTATATGTACAAAAATAATCATTTCATTGAGAAGCAATGTAAGTAAAAATTTCCAAAAATTTTCTTTTAATTTTTTTTTTGCAAATAAGTTTTAAAAATGACATGTTTTTCACTGACTTAATATATGAGATAATGAAGCCTTTTTTACATATTTTATTTTTAATTACTTTCAGTACTGCAATTGTAAAAATTGGACAGTTTCTTCAATTTTCCAAAAGTGAAATTTTTTTACCTATGTTGTGTTTCTTAAATAAAACCGATCCAATGTTTTAGGGTTAAAAAAAAGTATGAACTAGTAAAGATTATTTTAAAATTAAAAATTTTCCATTTTTTATCATTTATTATTCCTGTAGCTAATCTCGAATTTCTTAAAATACTATAATTAAATTTTCTTAAATGTTTTTAGTATTAGCTGATATTAGTAAGATGTGCTGCGTACGTAAAGATTGTCCAGTCTGATTTACACCTTGTACGCACACGTTTGTACAAGGGTAATAAATATTCGTAATTTCTTAGATAAAACCTTCCACATGGTCAACGGATTGGTACAAGAGATACGATTGATAGACAAGGTAATTCAATAATTACTTATTTTTATTAACACATTTTCGTGATGATACTACCCATCGCACCTCTTTTATTTATCCATTGATTATTTTAATTTCAATTTATTAATAAAAATTTATTAATAAAATTAAAATCTAAAAATAAATCCTATTAATAAAATTTTCCCATATAGTACACTTTATCCAAAAGATGTCCTGAAAATGTTTCCTTAGGATAAACATCCTAATTCAAAGGTCAGTTGTATTGGTGTTAATAATAATACAGTCACACAAAAAAGAAAGTGTCATGTCCGAGAGATTAGACCTATGTATTCCTATGTATCTTGAGGCTCTAAAACCAAATATGATCCCAGAATTGCGCCATCAGATCAGGGTTTTTTTTTACCGAGCTGAATAATAGTGTAAGTAGTTTTAATGAATGTTTGGCAATTTTTTGAAGGTAAAAAAATCCTGATCTGATTGTACAGTTCTGAGATCATACTCGGTTTCAGAGCGTCAAAATACATAGGAAACATGGGTCTAATCTCTCGAACACTTCTTTTTGTGTCGCTGTGTAATTATAACAAATTCATCATTTTTATTTATAAAATTTTGAAATATTGTTAAAGGTCAATGTGTTATAAATTATAAATAAAATATCAAGGATATATCATTTATTTGCTACAGCAACAACAAATTTGAAAATTGTCACTTTTAAGTAATTTACAAAATATAAGAATTCCAAATGGGAATTCAGTACACTGACTGAATAAAAAGATGATACTTTTTTATTCTTCTATACTTAATCAATTACACGAAAATTGCATTTAAAAATAATATTACGAAATTTTAATGATTTAAAACATTAAGCTGGAAAACAAATAATTGCAGATATATCAAATAATAATAACTTATAAATATAAAAAGATAACTCTTTTTTGATCAAATAAATATGCAAATAGATTTAATCTTTGCGATAACATTGTTATGCATCTCTATTATACACTTTTATTTGTTTTACTTGCCGAGCGTAGGCAAGTTAGAAGTCACAATCGGTGAAAATATGAGAATTATGTTCCAAATATGCATTATAATATACGTATGCAAATACGTATATGTGCACATTGATATATATATATATATATATATATATATATATATATATATATATATATATATGTGCACAGTCTGCGGGAGGACGTAAATTAATTGATAAAGCTACGCTAAATCAATAATCATCGTACTACTTTTTAAACAAATCGATTTATTATTTATAAAATAAATATGTATTTTTATCAAGATTGAGTAGTAACTGTTATAAAATGTTAAAAATCAAATAAATAAAGTTACAAAGTTAGTAACTATTAACTTAACATAGTTAAATTTAAATGTATTAATTTTTAATTTCAACTAGTTATTTTTTAAACAAACTTTAACATATTAACTTCTTTTTCTCAAGTTTTATAAAAATTTTTCGTATTTAATATATTATTTTTTTTTAATTCTTTAATTCACGCTAATATTCTGCATATTATATTTATTATGTTTTAGATGTTTGGTGCATCTTTCTAAATAATAATTAAATACTTAATTTTTCATGTAATTTAACATCCTTTTAAAAGTTTCTTTAAGTTTAAAATCTTTACAATTAAATTAAACGATAGATTGATTATCACAACACGTACAAATTGAAAACGAGTAAATGTGTGCAGAACTAGCAAATTCAAATCATTAACATCAGTAGAATTGTAAAATATTCTTTTACATTTTTGAATCGTATAATATCTTATATATATAAATAAAAAAAAATGCTATATTTACATAATATTATTTTTGGAGAACAAATTTTTTTTCAATTTGCGATGACTTTTTTTTCTTCTATTTGAACCAGGATTTCTAATAGCGATTTTAAATCAATATATTTAAGAGAGATTTCCAAAATAAAAAATAACGGTTTTTTTCCAAATACAGTTTTGGAAAAAAAAATTAGTTCATATTCTTTAAACTTTAGCAGACATTCGGTTAGAAATTTCGTTATTAAGGTTTATGATTAGAAATAATAATAAGTTAATAACGATTCTTCTTGATACTTTCAAGATAAATATTAGCTAAAGAATTTGGCATTAAAAATGTAAGTAACAAATCAGTTGATTACATAACCTAACATATATTGCTTAAAATTCAATAATATTATTACATTAATTTTTATCTATTTTCTATATTTTCATTATATTAAAAAAAGCGTTTAATTTTAAGATATTAAAATGATTTATTTCTGCTCCTATTTTTTAAATACTCAAAAATGATTAGTTTTTAACGGTCATTAAATTTAAAACATTCAAACGTTTAAAATTGTTAGAGATTTCAGTTTGAAATGTTTCAGTGTTTCAAAAAATTTTTTAGTATTTATAAAACAAAGGCATAAATAAAACAATTTAATATCTTAAAATTATACTCTGCTTTTTTTTTTAAATTATGTGTTAAATGAAGGTTTCTTGTATTATATCAAATACAAAGTGAGCCAACAGATATTCCTAAAGTCGATAAATGTAAGCTTCGAGTTTCGATTGACAACTACGTACGTATTTCTACGGTAAACCCAGAAAGACCACGCGCAAAACGTTGCCGGTTTTAATATTCCTTAGCAAGGTTTCCATGCTGGTTAGTACCTCTCTGTCACGACGTAGCAGTGAGCGGCCTTGACTCTGGCTTTCTTGGTGAATGTCTGTACAAGTGGACGCACACAACCGCCCGTGTCCTCCTTGTTCTCTTGTCTTACCTAACAAATGGCGAGTTTTTCCCTCTCTATTTCTCCCACCGCGCCGTGCCGTGCGCTCGGCCGAGAGACGAAAGCTAAAACGGGCCAGTGAGCACCGCTTCGTTTCCTTCCAGAGATCAGACTAGTTAAGCGAGCGTGTGAAAAGAGGAAGTGGAAAAACGTAGACCCGTGAGCTCGTACAAAGGGAGAGGAAAAAAAAAAATAGATTCGCGTGTAGGAATCTTTAAAAAATACATATTCGCCGCGGAATACGTATTTACTCCATCTTTATACATATAAGATCCAGAAAGGATATTGTTGAAAAAATTCTCCAGGCATCTTTATAAAACTTTTCAAACAAATTAAAACATTTTTCATGCAAATGAAAATTTCATTGTTATATATTTTATTATTACATTTAGATATTGTCATGTACTCGTATATATACTAATTTTATTAATATTATAAATTTTATTACTGTTATTCTACATACTATGTTACCTTCTCCTTTTTGTCTTCGTATAATCATAGAAGAAAAGAAGGAAAACTATTCCTTTAAATTCACATAAAATCTGATTTGTAAAAAGCACTTGTACAAAAATAGGTATTGTATGAAATTTCTGGGAGTAGAAATTTTATAATATGCTTATTTTATAAAATTCCTTTTCAAGAACAAAATAAAATAGGATCTCCTTATAAAAAGATAAAAAGAGACTAAACTATTAAAAAATAAGATAAAAATAAAATCAGCGATACATTTTACAAAGGATATGAACAATACATTTACAACTTCTGATTAAAAGTTCGAGATAACATTAATCTTTCTTATAAAAAAAATTTCAAAAATCGCAAAAAACCTACTTGTGATACATTAGAACTTGAATTATCTCCAGAAACCTGGTAAATTTTCGGGTGGACAGTATTTTCAGTAATCAAAAATCTATTGAAGAAACATCTTCTTTTCAAACCTGTGTTTGATTTAAGACGACTCTATCGTTTGTTGATTCAGTATTTTTGTTATAATTTTGCATTTTTATTTTATCATTAAAAATATTATTTTTTATTTAAAATGCCGTTATTTTTTAAATAAAAACTTTATGTAATGTTAAAAAGTAATCTATTCGGTTAGTTTTCAATAATTATTTAAAGAAAAATGCTTTCAAATAAAACTAATTTATAAAATTTAAACATAATTAAAAATTAAAAATTTAACTTTCCAAATCGCCAAATTTGTAATATAATTATTTTGGGTAGAAAAACTAATTTCACAATTTATAAAAACAAAAGTATCGAGTAATCAATTTCGAAGAATGTTCTGCTTTTCTAAATTCCTGTGTCTAAATTCCTTGTAAATTCTTTAAAGGGCCTTTCTCTTTTCTCTTAAACGCAAAAATTTGACCGTGTTTATAAATTCTTTTGATAAAAACTCTATATACAATAATATTTTGTACGTTTATTTTGTATATTTACATACCTTCGCTATGTAAAAAATTGTTATATATAAAATAATCATACCTAAAACTTTAAATAGGTTTATCTCGAAATTATATCTTCTAAATCTCAATGCACATGATTATTACAAAAACTATTGGACCGATTTACTTCTATTTTGAGTATATTATGTCTAAGGAATAAACCTAAAATTTCTGAATTTTTAAAAACAAATTTCTTTTGTTGTGATGTTTTGACGAAAATACGCAATATTAATTTTAATCAGACGCCATTTTATCAATTTACAATTTTTTCGTAAAATCCAAGATTTATTTTCTATCTACATTTTTAATAAATAAAATGCAATTTAAATTTTTATTTCAGATAATTCAGGGTTACTTATTTTACACTTTATTGAAGATACACAGAATAAACGTAAAAATGTAAAATTGATCCATCGCACAGTTTTTATTTTACAAAATTGTAAAAATACTATTGTTTTTACGTGTAAAAAGGGAATTAAAGGTTACATTTTTCAAGCAAAAAACTCGGCAAAAAATTATCCTAAATCCAGATTTCCTAAAATTTTCTAGATAACCTTGATAAAATATTTCTTGATATAAACTATATAAAACATTTCATATTAATAAATTTTTAAGAAATTTTCTAATTTGTTGAGGAAAGGAAAAAATATTTCTGATAAATAATGTAAGTATTAAAAATAATGTATTAAGATATATATATATATATATATATATATATATATATATATATATAATTAATTTATATAATATAATTATTTATAATTTATTTATGATACAATAAAATAGTATATAATACTTTTAAGTAATATATATTAAAATATTAAATATCTTGACATTCTTTTAACTATTTTCTACACACACTCACACAGATCACCTACAATTTTTAATAAATTAAATATAATTTTTCTTACGTAAATCAATGCTCCTTGATATTTTGCACATAAAAATATTGTAAGGATATAAAAGTGAGGAGATAAAATAATCAATTTACGAAACGTTTCATATATTTTATTGTGCTATATGTATATACAGTGGCGTGCAAAAATTTCCGGCCAATGACATTTTGTACTCTAATTTATTAAAAAACAGCCTAATAAAATTTTCATAATTATTAGGTATGAGTATAAGATATAAGTAACGAAATAATATAATAAAACAATGATAATTATAAAAATTTTATTAGGCTGTTTTTTAATAAATTAGAGTACAAAATGTCACTGGCCAGAAACTTTTGCACGCCACTGAATGTATGTATGTATGTATGTATATATGTATGTATATATGTGTGTGTGTGTATTCTTTTGACATAAATATAAAATCTATAATAAAATATTCACTTTCCGATAATTATATCTTAATATTTCCAGGTATCTTATATTATATTATTTTTTTATACAATATATGTATGTATGTATATATATATATATGTATATATATATATGTATATATATATATGTATACATACATATATACATACATACATACATACATACATACATACACACACACACACACACACACACACACACACACACACACACACACACACACACACACACACACACACACACACACACACACACACACACACACACACACACACACACACACACACACACACACACACACACACACACACACACACACACACACACACACACACACACACACACACACACACACATATATATATATACACACAATTTATACTATAATACTATAATATACGTATGCATTCTATACTTGCACTATATTTGCACACATATAATTACAGTTAAAAAAAACCGAGAAAAACTTACAATTTGCAAATGTGTAATTGTACATGTTTGAAAAACAATTGTGTTTTGTTTGTATCATTCATATGAAAATACTCACATAAAAAATATGTTATCAAGTGCACTTTCTAGATTTTTCACTCAGTTTTGTAGTAAATCTAACTACTTTAAATTTAATTATTTATTAGATATTTTTGAAACAAGCATTTTTAATTAGATGTATCTAAAAAAATTTATTCTCTCAGATTAGACGGATTTTAAGAATTATGATTTGATAAAAGTATTTTGTTAAAATTTACTCAATAAAAATAAATATTGTGAAAAAGCATTAAAATTTAAAATAAAACATCGCTGTAATGAACACATTTTCATGTTTTTAATCTATATAACATATTCTATATAATTAATATAATTCTTTCATTTACGAATTAATTTAAAACAACGACTCAGTCTAAAAATTTATTTACTTTAAATTTACAGATTTCTTGAAATTTTCGAATTTTTAGATAATATCATAAATATCCAGACAACACTCTATAATCAAAATTGGCACATAAGACGTCATGATTTTGGACTTACAATTTTGGACTAGATATTATACTTACATGTATCCATATTTCTAATTTTCTATATAATAATTTTTATAAAAAAAAAAGTATATTCAAATGTGATTCAAAATGTTATCCAAGAAACCAAGTAAAATCAAAATTCTTAATATCGTTCGTTAGACTCGTATTCGTAAAAAGATTTTATTCATCTGTGATCGATCGATTTCTTTCATTCGCTAAGGAAAATAGTCGCTTTATATACATTAACCGTGCAAACAATAAATTCCTGAAATATTACAAAAGAAATTAACTTCTAAATACGTGTCGCGCGCATTATTGCCCCCGTGTATATACAATATAAATATATTTAGTACGAAACACTATCACGTCTCTTGATAACCTGACGATACTTCGTCAAACTCAAAGTTCAATATGACATTTTGTACAAGGGCAGTTAATTGGAAATTATGAACTAATTCAAAGAATACGATGTAGAGTCGCCATGTGATGTTAATCGCCAGATTATTTTCAAAAGTTAAATATCAAAACGTATAACAGTTTTGTTGTAAAATTTCCAAAATTTGAGAATAATTACATTTCAATATTTTTATGCAAGTTAAAATTAAAAATAAATAATTAACAAAATTGAGAAAATTAAAATTATTAAAAAAAGTTTTAACATAAGAATACCGTGACATAAGAATGCAGTGACTACAAATTTTTAATAAAATGTAATAAAAGAGTTTAAAAGCTCTACAGGTATTGAAAAGCCAAAAGTTTGACATTTAATAGAAATTATATTTTTCATTAATTTAATAATGACTTTTTGTCAATTTAATCAACTTGAATAATTGTTTAATGAATTAATTATTCTTTTTTGTGAAGAAGTGCAATAAATGCAATATTAGCGATAATTAATTATTCCCAAAGATTTTGGAATTTAAGTAATTGTAAATTTTTGAAAAAATAAACTGAATAAAATAAAATGAATTAAATTTTGCTTATTATTACTTTGCTCTTATCATTACTTTGCTTTACTTTATTATCTTACGCGTATAGAAACATTAACGTAAGGAAAATAAATATATTTGGCGAAATATTTCACACTTTATTTTAAAATATTTCGACATAAAGTACAAAACTGTTTTGGGTAAACTGTTGAGTTTTCACATTATTTTTTTTTATTTTATAAGTATGTATAAAAATATAAAAAAACCTATAAACATGTATAAGAAATATTTTGTAATACTATTTAAAAGAATGCATGCCAGCCAACGATTAAATTAAGATAATCAATTTGTATTCCAGAAGATAACTTTTGTCTAACACTATTTTAAGGCATTTAATTTGAGGTAAAATATGTGCGTGTGCGTTTGTCACTTTAGTTATGAATAAAAACAAAACAAGTGTTTCATTTGGTTATATACTTTTACCTGTTTTTTTAATTGAGTATTTTCACGTTTTATATTTTCATATATTTATATATTTATAAATATATTGTATATAACATAATATACTTAAATATATTTTACATATTTGAAAAATATAAAAATCATTTTTCAGTAATATTTAAAAATTCGAAAAATTAGGAATTCTTTTTACCAGGGAAAATTAAATCTGCACAATTCTTCCAAATTTAAATTTTATAGACATAATTAAGTAATTAATAATATATTAATTATTTAATTGTTAACTTATTTGAAACTGCAATTTAAATAAACTTTGATTTAGGAAGTTGGAAATTTAATTTTTTCTAATAATAAAAGTTTCTTGATTTCTTCGTATTTTAAAATATTACTGGAAGGTGATTTGTGTATAAGTATATACTTACGATGTTTTAAATTAGAAAAGTTTTAAAATTTGTGTGCGTATATTACCTTTATAAATCTAACAGTTATGTCCGCTATCATCCAGACAACGGGAAGTCTAAAATCGGGTCATGAGACGTCATTTAAGACTACTTTTGAATACGTATCTTAAAAACACCTCGCGACGTCCGATTTTAGACTCGGTGTTGTCTGGATACAGAAGAATCCTACAACGCGGTTTCATCATCGGTTGTATTTACCTGGGACGGAGATGAACAAAGGTGAAGGTGGACGATCGTTGTTAATTAATTCCGCGGCGCTGGTGGTGATAGTGCGGTAGTTATCGGTGTCAGATTCCGTTTTGAGTCCCCGATGAAGATCCAAATCCCAAAGTTGAAGATCTTCTTCGCGCACTGATGCGCTCGAATCCGCTTGAAAGCTCGACGAGAACGTATCACTACTCGACACTTCCGGACTAGATTCTTGAAGATTCTCGATATATTTATTGCTCCACCTTCTCCGTACTCCCGCGACAGGTATCCGTGGCATTGTCTGCAGCATTTCACCATTCACTTCCACCGTTTAACTTTACTTCGCTTTACGCCACACTATTAAACATTGTACGTACGTATCTTCGATGTTTTCGCGATTAACCGAAAATCGTTCCCAATAATCTCTATACGAGATCTATAAGGCAATTATGGATAAATAAAATCGGTTGTTTGTATATGTGGACTGTCAATACGGAAGATTGCTTCATGTCCTTCAAAAATTGATGAAAGAGCATAATCACAATCTTTTCTCATGCAATGTTCGGAGAGAGAGAAAAAACGAATTCAGATCAAATCTAATAATTGATCTTACGTTCGTTCTTCTTTCCACATGTGAATCCTCGCGTTCCATTTCTTGCAAAGGATGACGAGTTAAGCGTATTAAGTGAGCCCATACAGCACAGGAGTTACATTGCAGCAACGTTGCAATTTTGTTTGTTTATTATAATGTTTCGGAAACATTGTTAAAATATCACATATGCAATATAATTTTAATAATGTTACAGCAATATTTTAAGCACAAATTAACAGTTGTGAAAATCAACTGTTCTACGTATATTTGTACGTACGCGTGCACATTTTCCAATTCGTCAAGCTTATAATCAATTTTATAGAGTATAAAATGTTGTATACCAGTTAAATACGAGGCTAACGTGATTAAAATTCAACAATATTCTATTAATTTTGCATTCACAGCAAAGTATTTTAATATTAAATTTTAATGCAATTCTGAGGCACTCTAAAAATTACAATTATTAAAATCACGAACAATCTGTAACATGTATACAAATCTCAAAGATTCAGAAAACAATAATATAAATATAAATTTGCAATTGCACTGTGTTAATAACGTGTTAATATCGACGCATTTATGAATAATACATTTTATATACATGTATGTATATGCAATGTATTATCGAGTGTATTATATACACACACATGTTATTAGACTTTTATATATTAGAGTAATACGTTGTTAATAATAGTGCATTGTAAATTTATTTATACAAATTCTTTTCTTCGTTTTTGATTCAAATTAAGAACATTTTAACCCTCAAATGCCTCTCACACTAGTGCGAATTTGCACCACCAAAAATTTCTAACTACTTACTACTGTTTCTCAACGATGCGATGTTATCACTCTTCCCCTATTATTCGACAAACTTTTGTTTAGTCCTTCCTGTGTGCGACAATTGTTGTTCGTGGCATCATTACCGTCAACGTTCTGACAGGCGATTGCAAAAATTCGAGTTGGTGCAAATTTACACCCATGTGATATTAGCATGCGCGAGATCAGTAAAATTTTGAAAAATTAATCTTTTCGACAAATTTTCTGAACAATCTGTATTAAAAGTATTTTTTATGCATGCATTTTTATAAATTATTAAAATTTCATGAAAAACATATTAGTTTGTACGTAAAATGTGCGACAATAAACAATTAAGTCACCTCTTTTTAATTATCTATCATAAATTTTGCATATCATCTTCTTCAAGAATAAACAATGTTTCTTCTACATATGTCTCGTGCTTTCATTTATTATTATTATTTTTTTTAAGTCCAACTTCAAGTTAACGTAATAAATATGTCTTTTTAAGCAATTCAATTTCCAATAATTGTTCTTTCAAGTATTGTGCTAACCGTAAAAATTGATATACATATACATACATACATACATACATACATACATATATATATAATTGAAGTTTACTGAATGTAAAAAAAATATAAGATGAAAAAATAAAGAATATATTTCAAAAATCTCTTTTCCAAAACTTAATCTTCATTATCAAAATAAATTTTTCGTGAAATATGCCTTTCACCATTTAATTCCTCACAAAATTTCACAATAGAAAACATAACAAATTAATATTTCTTCACAATAAAATAAACGACTAGAAAAAGAATACGCACCAGTGTGGCATTTACGATTGCGTGGTAGAAGTATGGCATTAGAGGATTAAAAGCACTATAACGTCATTTCGCAACGTTTTTACAATATTGCAATGAAATATTTCTGCAATGTTCCTGCAATCTTTCTGTTCTGTATGGATAGGTATTTCTATATAAATGCACATCTACAAAGAGTATTCTATTTTAATTGTTCAATATCTCTGGAATATCTCGAAAGAAACACATTTTCACAGGAAATGTTTCAAATAAAAATCGTATAGTCTGAATGCCAAGGACGGGGGGGGGGGGGGAGATGGCAAACAATAGTAAAATAAATTTTCGAAAAAATTGAATTTTCTAAATCACATAAAGCTCATCATTTTTTTAATGAAATCATGTGATATTTTTACATGATGATTCCACCAATTTATTTTGCGTATACAAATATTAAAGAGTAGAATTATATTGTATATAAAAATTAATAATTTATGAGAAATATTTTATATTTAATTCTCACGTTTTTATATAGAACATTAAATATCTTGTAAACTATTTACGTTTTGATAATTAAATATTTTTTTTTAAACTATAATTTTTTTAAAAAACAACTAATTTTTAATTAATTTATCTCATTCTCATTATACTGTGTATTAAGGTTATATCAATTATCAAAAAATTAATAGTTTATAAGTTATAGTTTATAAGTTATTTTATATTTCATACCAATATATGTTAAATAAAATATAAAATATCTTGTAAGCTATTGATTTCTTTATAGCTTCACTTGAATACCGAATATACAGAAAAATTAGAGGAATGATATATTGTACTTAAATTAAAATTTTCTTTTAAAAAATGGCAACGTTTTTATTAAAAACTAATTTTTGCAAAAATTATTTGTTCTCCTCCAGACTACATAACTTTTGTTTGAAACTTTTCTTTTCTTAAATACACTTTTATCATCAAGCTAGTCAAGTAAAATAGAATACACTGTATGTATATCTAAACATGATCAATCTTATTTGCCAGAAAACAGGATATAGCATGTAACAAACAAGAAAATTAAAACAAATTAAATATTCCAGAAAAGTCTTCAAAAGACCGAAAGACTTTAAAAATCAAAAGGCGTAACATTTCAGCATATTACAATCCATTTTGTTCCATCTATTTTGTACAAAAATTTTATTGAAAAAGAAAAGAGAAAACATGATTTTTAGACAGACATATAGATTAATATTCTAATAAATTTTGAGCGTAGTATGAACGTAAAAAACTAAATCATTAATAAATGCAATAATAAAGCTATAAATATATAGAATATCTAGTATATTTAATAAATTATTTATAGATTTCTTATGAATAAAACTTGTAAAAGAGTGGACTCTATTATTTGATATTCTTCAAATCACAAAATATGAATTAAAAATTGATATTATAATTTATTTATCGTTAAATTTAATTGAAGTTCTATTTTATAATTTCTCTGAAACAGATAAAATATTCTATGTATTCTTCCCCCTGCTAACTGTCACTGATGACTCGAAATAACATAGTGTGTAATTTATTTAATTTCAAAAAGTGTCGTATTTAAATTTTAGACGTATTATAGCTTCTTTAATGAATGTATAAAGAAAAAAATTAAAAAAAAAATAATATTATTTTAGCTTAACACGGTGTAATAATAGAAGTAAATTTAATGGTGATCTTTCTCTTTACAAATTGAATATGATAGAATATAAGGAAAGAAGTATCGAGGTCAGCATCTTTCTTCGCTCCACTTTTCCATTTGCGATTGCCATATCTTTTCCTCTCCTTCATCTCCGTTTTTCTCTTGATATACTTCTCGTTATCAATATATTTTTGTACAAATATTATCTACGAGTGCAAAATATTTTATTTGTATTCCTTATTACCTTTTGTTATTTTGTAGGTCTATTCGTTTGTTCAAGGCATAATAAGTTGGTCATCATGATTATCGTATAATATAACACAAAATAAATAATCAATTTTTACATCATACTTACGCGCAAAATTAATAAAAACTATAATTATATAATGTATATTTCTTTTGTACTAAAACAAATTTTTGTCACAGATAAAAAAAATCAATAATCTTGCGGTTGTGTGATTCATGTAAACTTTAATAGAATTTTTAACAGTATTTCAAGGAAACAATTTTAAAAAATACGTATTTAGATTTACCTAAATTCTCTGCTTACTCCTATTGCTTTTTACTCTTTGTTGCCTTATTTCATTGTTTATCTTTTTATTATACTCTCGGACAAAATAAGGAACTGCGTAAAATCAACAATTTCAAGATGTACAATATCGCTCAAAATTTCATCATGTTTGAGATTTTTTCGCATTTCACGAAAGTTAAATATAAAATAGTTTTTTAAAATTGTGACAAAATGCATGCGAATCAAAAACATTATAATAAATTTCTCTTTCTTCTTTTTTTCTATTAACACTTTAGTTTCAAAATTAAAGAAACATTTTATGAAAAATTTTTTAAAAGTAAAAAACTAAGACAGATTGTATTAAAAGCTATACTTTTCCTCTCAAAAGTGCATTTTTGAAAAGTTCCCTGCAATTTTTTTTCACCGAATATTTTTCTTTATACATTTATTACAAGCTATAATGCGCCTAAAATCCAAATAAGACACTTTTTGAAATTAAATAAATTACACACTACGTTATTTCGAGTCATCAGTGACAGTTAGCAGGGGGAAGAATACATAAAATATTTCATCTGTTTCAGTGAAATATTTCACTTTGTGTGAGATAGCATAATACAACAATTTTTTAAAAACAATTTAAGACTTAAAAGGCCAATTTTTAAAACAAGTAATTTTTTGTTAATTTCTTCGAATTTCCGATAATGTTTCAATTCAATAAGTTACACAGCACTTCAAAATAAAAGTAAATATTTCAAAAATACGAATTTCCAACTTTAATTTAGAAACAAAAAAATATCGTATATTTAGAAACGCGAAATTAAATTCAAAGCTTTATCTTCTTTCTCGAAAATGCATTTTTTGAAAACGATCTACGATTTTTTCACTGAGACTTTTCACTTTTTGTGAGATGCGATGAAATCTTAAGAGTGCTAATATAGATTAATAGAACAGAAAATTAAAGAATTCGAAAATTTTCGAAATTCTTATATGTATAACCATGTGACAAATGTGGAAAAAAGAAAATGCGAAGTAAAAGAGAGAAAAGAAGGAAAAAACGTGATAAAAACGAATGTCCATTTTTTTCTCAGATATTCAGGTCAGTTTGAAGATCTAAGCGAAGCAGCAAGAGCAGCAGCAGCAGCAGCAGCTGCTGCTGCTGCTGCTGGCTGCTGCTGCATCATCGCGTTGCAGCGAGTGTCCACTAGTGGGGGTGTAACGCGTTAACACACGCACGTGTTCTCTCGGCGGACACGCACAGAAGAATGGCTCCGACGCCATCGACGCATCGCGACTCGTCGTGCGCGCGCGCACACGGACGACACATCGCCATTTTACATTATTATTGTCTTTCGTCTGCAAAATCTAGCCCGCAAAACGATTGTTCAGTCGTCAAGTGCAGTAGATACGTGAGATTTTAAGGTCGTTCGGGTCTTTCGATACTTGGATGCGTCATTTTTTCAGACTGTTGAAACTCGAGCTGTACGCTTCATTGTTAATTTCGTTGGATCTAGATACCTTCGGTGATGCACAATTGTTGCATGAGGCAATTATATCGACACAGACACATTAGCACGATCGTTGACGTGCGCACACACACATACACACACACACACACACGCACACGGTGCTATATTGTATATGTGTATGTGTGTGTTGTGTGTTCGTGTGGGTGTGTATGTGCGTATATATATGTATGCGTGTGTACGTGTGTAGCGATTATCCGAAATTAATTAACACGTTTACATTCGGAATGTCGGAATGGAAAACGTAGTGAGGAACGAGCGTCTACAAGTTGCGACTCCGACGGTTCACCTTCGACTGAGGCCAGGCGGATCGTGCGGAGTCGCTCGAGAGTGGAACGGTAGACACGAGAGAGAGCCAGCGGCACCAATAGCGGCAATAGCCAACAACTTCAGCCGAAGCCGAGTGGATTCGTTTTTGGAACTTTCACTGTCAACGCGCGCGCCTCGTGTGTGTGTGTGTGTGTGTGTGTGTGTGTGCCTGAATAAACTCGTGCACGCGAATATGTGTTTACAGTGAGATTTTCATTTTCATCCACAAGTGGGGCTTAATTGACTAATAAAGCTGCGATTCAGTATTTTTCTCGAAATTGTACTCCAACTTAATTGGACTTATTGTTAGATAAAAAATCGAGTCACATTAACGCAACATGAAATTAATATAACCATATACGTACGGCACAGATCTTCTGAGAACGTCCATGTAGGACGTTCCAAGGATATTCGTATACGTTTTAAGGATGTTCTCATATTCATCAATGGATAGAGTGTGCTACGTGCCTACGTAGCGTCCAGACAACACGAATGCAATCCCATTAGCAAAATGTATGCGTCATCTCTCGATATAGTCGCCCAACTTTGCAAAAAAAAAAAAAATTTGTACAACGATTCAATAGTCTTCCGATTCTCTGTCTGTAAAGAAAATTTTTTTTTTTTCTTGCCACCTTTGAAGCCTCGTATACACCACTTTTGTTTAACTTGCTCGTCACTGGCCGCGTATCGCCGGCCATGTAAAGCACAGAACATATATAAAGCTTTCTTTCATGATCCAAATAAATGGGAATCGGCAAGAGCAAGGTCTCACGTGGATGGACTATAGACTGGAAGGGGGATAAGTTTAAATTTCAGTCGTCTTAAGCCCGTATCAGAATACGCATTGAAGATTGAGATTGAAGATCAAAGATTGAAATTTGACCAATCAAAACAAGGAAATTTTAACTCCTTTTATTTTGATTGGCCAAAGCTCAAGCTTTAATCTTCAATCTTCCATTTTCAATGCATAGTCTGATACGGGCTTTAGAGTTGGATTCAACGAGGGAGTCCACTCCGTCCGAATGTGAACGAGCGTTATCGTGTTACTTATCGTGAAAGCACAGAAGCACATCTTATTACAGGAGACCCCAGGCGTACAGTCCTGACCTTGCTCTTCTTGATTTTCACATTTGTTTGGACCACAAGCAAGTTTCTGCGTGGAAGTTAAGGAAGTGCAGGTGGGTGCATCGTGCAACGACCAAATCTTTTTTACGGAAGGAATCAGAAGGCTCGTGTCATGGATTTTGTTACACAAAATTTTTTATCAAGTTAGGGGACTATAGAGAAATGAGAAATGATGACACATTTTTTGATTTCCCCTCCTATACATTTATGTTTCTTCAATTCAACACTGAAAAAAGTCTAGTTATAACTACCAAATGTATAATGAAATAATATCAATTAAATATTTTGTCAACATAACCAAAAATAATTTTGTGTTTCTAAATGTTTAGTAAGTATTATCAAATCTGGTGTAAGTTACTGAATATTTAGAAAAGTAAAATTATTTTTGGTTATATTAGCCAAATATTTAATTGATACTATTTCACTACATTTGATACTTATTACCAGTCTTTTTTCAGTGAAGTATTTCTGATTTTAAGTACGCAAGTACTTGAAACACACAGTACATAAATACTGAAGAAATTTAATCAAGTTAACAACCTTTCTCTCCTCAATGCATTTTTTTCAATTCAATGATTAATCATAAACACACATAAAATGATATCTAAACGTGAAAGAGTACAATGCCTAATAAAAAAAAAAACTTGCTCGATATCTGTATGATAGGAATAACTAAACTATTTGACCTCATTCACCTGTTACGTACTGTGCGAAATTGGCGAGTGAATATGAGGCATCTTACACGTGCATATACGCACACGACATATACGAGAGAACGCGCGTTGCGCATGTCGGGATAGAGTTACGAACGCGGGGGAGCATTGAAACGGGGCTGAGAGCTACCATTTAGCTGGGGGCTATCGGGGTGGGTCATGGTCAGAGAAAGGAGGGCAACCCTCGCTGCTGTACCCAGGCGAACCTGGACGAATTGTGCCATTACTAACCAGCATTTCGGAAGCACTACATCCGAAATTTCATGCGCGTAAGATAAAGATATGACCGTTTCAATTTATTCGAATAATCCACTTCTAATGTCTTATTGCCCAGATGTCCACAGCACGCGTGTCCAAAATCAAGAAATCTTCAAATATTATATTAAATAGTACAACTTTTGACATTTTTATGTCTTTTCTACGAATGAAAACATACGTCAAACATAAGATAATTGTCACCAAGAGTATCTACATGACGCGCAATAATCTTAATTAAAACTTTTTTTTTTACAGTTTATAGGAATATAAACTGCGACAGTTAAAAAAAATTAAGGATCAACTGTAAAGAAATGTGAAATAAACGAGGACTGAGGAGGATGTTGGTCCGCCTTATTACATACGGAAGTGGCACAATCAATATATTTTGTTATGTTAATTTTTTGAATAATTATTCACCATCCAATTAGTCGACACCTTTCTCAAACGACTTTCCCATGAGAAATGAATTGGGATTATCTAATTTGCATTAATACCTTTAATAAAACAAATAACTTCAACACACCGTGAGAATGTGGATTTATATAAATATTAATAAGCACATTTTAATATAAACAGAACAAAGTGTGTATTCATCGTCCAAAAATATAATTAAACTTTCCAACAAATATATGAATTATACAAAATAATAATACAAAACATAAATGTAAGAGAGTAATATAAGAATATATTTTAGCAAGTATAACTTATAATATTCTTATATTAAAAATTATTATATTGTAAAGAGGAAATGCAAAAGGAACAATAAAAACAAGGAATCGAATTATTAGAGCGATAAAAATTTGCTTATATCCCCATTAAAATTCTGTTCATATATGTATCTCGTATTATTATACCTTAAATTACTTTGATTATGTATTTCGATTACTTTATGTGAAACAGAATATTTATCGCGCAGAAAGGGAAAATGTTAAGTAATAATGATGGAATTAAAAGACCTCCAATGTTAAGTAGAAGTCGTGCAAGACAAAAATTCATAACATACCTAAGCCGAATAAGGTCCACCTAACTTATTTTATTTTTTATCAACTCTATTTAAGATATTAAAAATAATGAAATAAACTAAGTGAGAATAAAATGTTTATTTTAATTACTCATAAAAGTAAAATTATCTTCCATATAGAACACTTGTAAATAAACAGAAAAACTTTTTTTTAATTTTAACATCTTATTAAATGCTTGTGTTTTTAATAAGTTCCGAATAAAAAAGGAATTGAAAATAACAAAGGAACTAAACATTATCTTCCAGATCTTTTAAAAATGATTATAATTATTAATCACAAAAAATAAAATTACTTGTCTTAGAGTCTATTTTATTGTTAAATATGACAATAAACTTTATTTAATAAACACATTATTTATAAAAAAAGTATACTTATTCCACTATATATATATGTTTTTTTCTACAGTTAACAAGTTGAAGAATATTAAATATTATAATATTAAAATATGTTGTAATAAACCACGCATAAAACAATGTACATGTATATTTACTAAACTTTACCGCGAATTTTTATAAAAATGGCTCATTTATTCACTTCGTTTTTGTTACGTTAAATAAACGTGTTGCTGCCAGTGTTTTAATTCCCCAGTATCTCTTTACCTACTTCCCATGACATCTTTTAAAACATATATTCAAAATACAATTATAAGCAAAATATAATTCTCAGACATAAAACGCACTTTTAAATAGTAAATTTAAAAGTGGACTTTATTCGGCTTAAATAAATCTTAATCAAAGTTCGAACCATATTAGACGAAAGAAAACAGTATTAATTATAAATTTAAAGTCGTTATAAGAATACAAAATATGGCTTACATGGAAATATATATTAATTATGATACAAATATGCATTAAAATTTATTAAATTTATAGTTGGAATAGATATTTTTCTATTTTTTAATGTAATATTTATATGCATCTATCAAAATACAATTACACGTAATTATTTTCTTAAAATTTATAACACATTTATACGCGCACTCAATTGACATTTTAAGATTCTTTCCGTATCCTCTTTTTTTCCGCCGTATGCGAGCATTCTCCCTCTCCTTTACACTCCCTCGATCTCTGATCGTAATTTTTAAATTACAATTCTGTCGCTGACTCTCTCTCTCTCTCTCTCTCTCTCTCGCTCGCGAGTGATCTAGGCTCCTGGGCTCAAGGCCGAGAGTGGGCGCGGAAGGCACACCCGTGCATGTTAATGCACGATTCTAATCGGTGATCCGTACAATGACGCTGACGTTAGCAATTCTGTCGTATAATTAACTGTAATGATGTGATTTTGACGAAATATCGTTTATAATGCATACTATATTAGTTTATTTTATAATTGGGGGAATTATAATCTCGCATTAAATATAAAAATCTAATCTTTAAAAAATGAGTCATGCTTTTATATATATATATATACAGGGTGATTATTAATAAATGTCCCCACTTTTTACCATAGGAGCACGCATTTGTAATTTCTAATATAATATGTTAGAAATATGTATCCGTAAAATCCGTCGGTAAATCATGCTCCTATGATAAAAAGTATATATATATACCTTTACTTCGATCTATGTTTTATTAAATTAGTTAAAAATTTTACCAAATTTCATTTTCTCTGTCGAACAAGAGAAAATTACTAAATCCAACAAGTTCTTACTCTTTTAATATTTCATTAATCTTAGAGTATTATCTTTAGAGTATGCTGTATCTTATATGTATAGAAAGAAAAAAAGAATATTCTTGTTTTATGAAAACGTCTTTATCGCAATATTAAATATTGAAATAAAATTATATAAGAGAAAAAGAGAAAGACGTAATTTACTTACATGAAGAATTTTGTGTGCAGTTTCATCAAAGAAAATATATTTTCATTATTCAATAATAATTTTCACAATTTAAGAGGAAAAAGTAGTAAATAACAATATCTTTAAATCAGAAGAATTTATAATTTTTTAAATGATTATCAAAATAATCATATTGTGCTTTTTAGATGACTATTATAATATTGAAATTAATGAAGAAATAATAATGAAAAATAAAAAGTATAAACCTATGATATTAGATATCGAAATGAAAAGTAATAAATTTTTTAAAATAAAATTACCATACCTTGCATTATTTTGAGAAATGTTTTAAAATTTATACCAAATTATTTATTAATACTATCACATTTAATAAATTATGTTTATAGTCAAAACAAAGCATTTTTGTGCAAATTTTTATATGATAAAAATTAAAATGACAACTACTTAATTAATTTGTGTTTAATATGTATCTATAAAATGATAATAGTACATACTTTTATATCATGCGAAAAACTATATTGCAGACTCTTCAATATGTCTGAATCATTATCAGTTTTTAAGTCCAAATATGTGTTTTAAAAAACAGACAGAACGATTCAGAGCTTTTGTAACAATGATTCAGTTATAGTAATTTAAAATTCTTACACACATTTATGCGATTAGCTTTCAGATCGCACGTTTCTGGGCAGATTACATCGCCCATATCTTTCCTCCTCGCAAAATTAATGTTTCCTTGTCTTTATTGGAGCTTACTTACTAATATTCTTTGCCCGAAAAAATTCTCGAAAATTTTGGAAAAACGTGATTTTTTCTGTTTTATTCCGTTTATTATACTTTTTTGGCTTTTTCTTTTAGGATGTCACTTTCACTGTTCCCTATGTCGATGGTTTTACGATTTCTTTTACATTTAAGAGCCCTAATAGATAAGTAATTTAATCAAGTTTGATTGTCATTATCACAGTCGTATTTTTCGAAAAAAAATTAAAAAAAAATCGAGTTTATTTTTGTGGAAAATTAAGGACACTTACTTGAGCTCTAGATTCGTGATTTTTTAATATCTAGGTTTTTAGCTTTGATATAATTCAAGAACATGCAACTTGAGAGTTTTAAAACATTTCATGACATTGGAAAATATTCTCTATTCCTTACTTTACTGAATATAAATCATTCTTATATTTTCTTCGTTTGAACAAGTTCAAAATAACATCTTGCCTATGTGAACGATGTTGGTATCGCTAGGATGCACGGTCTATCACGGCCAATGGCGAGCAAACCGGACACAATTACAGAATCTCGTGAAGCTTCGCTGAACACCGCGAGGCCTCCGACACGCATCGAGGCCTCGTCGTTTCTTTCGCTCGCTCTCGCTGCTCTCGCTTCTCTCGTTCTCGTTTCAAAGCTGCATAAGCACCAACTCGAGTTACATGTTTCTCGAGTTAGTCGGAAATATTAAAATATAGAAAATATGCGAATGTGTATCACGCTTCAATCGTTTAAAATCATGCTTTATGTGTTTGGAGGAAAATTATATTTATACAAAGAGAAAAAATGCTGTAGTTTTATTGAATACCATAAATGATCTGAAGATAAGAAATTTCTATCTTTTTTTCCTGAAAATTTAATCGTTTGATTTTTGTAAGAAACATTTTAATTGTACTTGATTTTGCTGCTAACTACAAATTGGCATTAATTTTTTATCAAATCTTTTTGTACGAAGAGTGTGAGTGCTCGGCGCCGCTTTTTATCTCTTTTTTTTAAATAACTTTTTACAGATTAATATAACGCAATCGTTAAATAGCCTCACAAAGTTTGTTCATACTCTGAACTCATAAATGTGTTGAGCGGTTGAATCATTCTCACAGTTGCTTTTAATACAGTTAAAATCCATACTTTTCAACGTGCTGTAATAAACTCTTGTAGACTTGTGAGTACAACGTTTGCTCTAAATGTCTACTAACAATGCTGATACATTGAAAATATAACATGCTCCTTGAATACTGTGCATAATCGCACAAATAAATTACAGCAAAATTTAGAACGCAATTTCTAAGAAAATATGTATGTGATTTAATAAAATATCAATTTTTTTAACTCTATCTCTCTCTCTCTCTCTCTCTCTCTCTCTCTCTCTCTCTCTCAATGCGAGACATATAAAAGGTTCTAATTCTTGTATTTGTAATCAAGACACGCAAGAAATACTGCTTGGTCTCGACCTTGACAAGAAATTGCAACGGGCAATGTTACAGAGTGACGAGAAGCTTGTCAGGTCGAGCCAAGTGGCCGAACAAGAGATAGCTATTGAGGACAATGCTCCTTCTCAAGGATATCCACTCTTCTCGATAGAATCCGAAGAGATAACCGAGATCGAGAATGCCAACATATACATGCTACATTTCATCGTCAATAAAATTCCCAATTTTCAAAGAAAAATGAATATAATAATAGATGTACATCGGAATTTGCTTGAAATTAAATTCCAATTAGAAGATACGTGATATCGTGTACAAAATCCAACTTTTCCATTTTTTTTTCCTTTATATTCCTCTTCTGTTATTTCATATCTACTATTTAATTGCGCTACTACTTATTGAATGAACAATTTTTTTACTCTGTCATTCTTATTCTTGGACTAAGCATGTTTTGATGTTTCGTTACTCGTGTGATAATATAGTATATGCTCTCTCTCTCTCTCTTTTCTCTATTCTACTTCTCCCTCTCCCGTCTCTTCTCCCCTCTTTTTCACTCTTTACGATTATATTTGATTGGCAATAATAACGCCATCTGTTTATCGTGACAAAAATCTTGGAAAGAAAACGGTAACAGATGGCGCACATCAGATTTAATTACAAGTTAGTTGGATCACAATAAAGATTAAAATATGATGGGTTTGTTGCAATAAAGCAATTAAACAGCATTACAAAAATGCGTATTTGTTTTTAATTTTTTGCTTTTTTTGTTTATGGCTGCGCTAACCTAACTTTAATCTTAAGCTAGCGTAGCCATTGCTTTTAGGTAATCGGAATCTGGAACAAAGTCGGAAATAGAGCAATTAATTAGCAAAAAGATAGCAATAATTTTTATAGAACTAGTAATTATTTTTATATAAATCTCATTCGATTGTGCTGAAATAGCTATGTCAATTAAATAAACATTCATTATCCGAAATTATTGCATATTACAGATTTCAAGGTGCAAACTATTTTTATAAACTATTTAACGTTTTGTCTCTTAAAGAAACGATTTTCAAATTGTTTTAAATGATACAGATAATTTGTTTTAATTGGTTTTACAACAATATCTCGAGTGTAATTCATCTATTAAACGAAAACAATAATGCTAAACTTTGCATTATTATCTTCGTAAAGCAAAAAGGAACAATTTTTTGTTACAGGAATTCTAATCAAGATTATATTCGCGATAAAAATATGATTTTTAAGATACACTAGAAATTACATGAAAAAATTTTCTAAATTATCAACAATTTTTCTAGATACCTACAATTATATTATATGCATGGCTAGCAAAAATTGAAACTATATATGTATAGTAGCCTGTTTTGATGTCTCGCTGAGATAATTATAATTATAATCAGCCGAAATATGTGTACATTATTCACTAGAAACATTATTTTTATCGTTTTGCATGGAAAGAATTCTCAAATATCACGTTGTCTCACGCAAAGAGTACCATGATTTTTAGGGTAAGTGATAAGAAAAAATTCTCTCTGTGTAGACGTAAAAGAGAAGAAATTTATAATTATTATTATATGGCTTATTCTGATGTATTATTATTATTTTATGGCTTATTTCAGATGATGAATAATCAGATAGCAAAGATTGATAAGATTAGATTCCTGTTATAGTGCAGTATGATATATTGTATATTTAAAATACATTGTACTATATCATCAAGATTATGTGTGTGTGAATGTGTATACACGTATACACACACACGCACACGCGTTATTTAAGATATATATTATAATCTCAACATACATGTCAAGATAAAAAATAATACACATTCTTTAATACATTTATTGATATTTAAACATTTTTTATTAACTATACGGTAGGAAAAGTTAATTAGATCTTTCCGAGATCAAGGCAATCATCAAGACTAGAAATTTATTGAGGATAATTAGATAAAGATTAATATTTATTCCTTTAAAGCTTTTTTCGAGTAAAAGATTCTGTCTTTCAAGTATATTTTTAAAATACACTTATTCGAAATAATATTAAAAAAGATATTTATAGGAATTTTGAATTTTATTTTGATTTTTAGTGTTTATAAAATTATTTAAGAGTATTTAAGGTTTAAAATGATAATTACGCAATAACGTACGTAACTTTTACAAATACGATTTATGTTAAAAATCACATTGTTTTCGTTAGAGAAATCTTAATATATACGCATGTATCGTCAGTTTCAAAAGCAATTCTTAAATTATTTAAATGCAAATTGGAAATATGATCAAACGACTTACCTATTTTACCGTTGGGACTATATGGGTCATAACTGCCGGTGCTCATAGGACTCGCGTATCCATTATTGCTAACTTGCTGCTGTTGATGCGCGAGTGGACTGGAGTGGGCCATAGGAGGTTGCTCCGACAATTGCTGCTGGGAAGCGGAATAGACCACGTGCTGACTCTGTAAAGAGTTCTGCGGCGATCCCGGACTGTTCGTTGCCAGCCAGTCGTCCGACCTGGCTGCAGTCTTATTGCTGTTGGCGATTCCGGTGAAAAGATTACTTCCGGCGGCGGCTGTCACGGCGGTCACCGTCGCGGGCGACGTCGATGTTCCCGCCAGATGATCCGGTCTCTCGGTCTTAACCAGTGTCAAGGATGCGGTGTTGGCGTTGGCGTTGACGTTGGCGTTGGCGACGACAGAACCGCCGTTATCAGTGTCCATATTCGAATCACCACTGGTATCCATACCAGGAGTTATCGGCGTCGTCGCTGTCTTCGTAGTCGATAGATTAACGATCGTCGTGCTTGATGGCTTAATTACTCCTCTTAGCCTGGATGGGGCTGCCAGGATGACATCCTCCGTAACAACAACCTCCGACCCTTCATTGTATCGCGCTGCTACATTGCCACTTATTAAATCGGCAACCGTCACGGATCCCACTTCCGGTCCCGTGATATCAAATGCTACCTTGTCTTCGTTTTTCTTTCTAATCGATTCCTCCTGTGCTTGATTTTTATTGAAGCTTATAGCTTATATTTGTATACGCGCGCGCGCGCGCGCGCACGCGCGCGTGTGTGTGTGTGTATGTGTGTGTGTGTAAATAGAATAAGAGTATTTTGAATCTTCTTTTACTACTTTATCTCTTTAGTTGCTTTCTAACGACAAGAGAATACTTTCGACAAGTTTGTTGTTATTGCAACACTTAATCTTTAATTTTTCCAATTAATGATTAACAAAAGCACCGACGTATCGATATACCGATATATAGCCGTCGTTGAAATATCTTCGAACGAAATAATGGCTAACTTCAAATTATTTAATATTGGATTATTCAAACTTAAGCTTGAGATAAAATAATCACAGCCTTTAACGCATCTTGACATGCGTGTGTGTTGTTTGTTACAATTTCATAATGGAAGTTGTTGCCCGCTGCTGCCTCGAAAAATCTGTAACACAAAAGGAAATTGATTCTTTAATTCACATATCATTACACGACACATGAAATAAATTGTAATTAATTTCATCATACGTTGATATTTTGTTAAAAGTTCGAAAGCTTATCTAGCATATAATACATTATTAAAAATAATCGAGTTTTTTCATAAAAAAATTTATATATATGATTTTTATAAATATAATTTTTATTGTGTTTACACAGAATATATTTCATTTTCAGTCAATAGAGTCAATTGAAAAAGCATTTTCAAGAAAAATGTTTAAAATAAAAGTTGTACGAGATTCAGAAAGTGACAAATGATAATAAACCTAATGTTTGAAAAAATTAACTTTTCAAAGGTCATTACTATTTTTAAAATAAAATTATAGAATTTTTTTACATAATGTGAGTCTTCTAATTATTCTGCGTATAAAAGTAATAAAGTTATAAACATATCAATAATTTACAAGATATTTCATACTTACTACTTTTATAGTCTGCCATATTTTGACAAGAATGATCAAATATCTCATAAATTATTTATTTTGTGACGACTATACCTTAATACTTTTATGCACAAGATAATTAGATAAAACAAATTGTGTAAAAACCATGCAGTTGCTTCTCAAAAAAGTTATACAAGATTTAATTACACACATCTTTGAAAATGTGTGTAATGTTCGATGTTTTTATAATTTTCCGTAATAATACGTCATTTACAAGTTATTCGAAGTGAGCAATTAAAATTGTATGTAAATATATAGCGTGTAGTATTTTAAACAGTCCAGTCAAATATCTTGAAAAAGAGCCTGGAAGACAAAAATGTTTTAGACAAAAGTTACATAGTGACTGGAGGAGGACAAATAATAAAATCAATTTGAGTTTCAGTGATAGAACGTAAAAATAATGCTAAGAATAGAATCATAATTTTTTCAATATTATCGTTAATTAAAAACTATCTTAAACAACTTTGAGACTGTATGCTTTACGGTTTGATAAGAAAAACTTTAAATCTCAAAGAAAAATGTTAAGATAAATAAAAGATAAAAAAAAAGAAAGGTAAGAGATAAATGAGAAAAGCATAAAGAAGAAGGAAAGCAAAGGTGCATGGAAAATGAAAATAGCGAAAAAAGAAAATGGAAAAGGAGAAACGGGATAAAAAGAGAGCGGAGCAGAAAGAATAAAGGGAAGATTACAGAGACGAGGACAAGGACAATCGAGAGGGGGAGTAAGTAACTGGAACATGCTGGAATACACAAGAATGCACCGAAGTATAATAAAAGGAAGAAGAAAAAAAAGAAAAAGAGAAGTGTAAAAATAAGAAGAAACGAAAACAAATACGTTTAGTTTAAAAGAGACGAATTTCCCACGGAAAAATTAAGGTTTATTTAAAAAATATTGTACTTCAAAACCATACAAGTTCGCTGCATTATTGATCGAGTTACCCATTTTCCATTTCGTCTTTCCTCGTGATAGGATTCAGCGCGGAGGAGGAGCCTAACCTTTAATGCTAACCCTGACCCATCTCGCTGATCGATACAGCAATCCATTCCCCACGTTTCACACAAATATATAAAATCGCGATTCTAATTTCGCATTTGAAATCTTTACTTTAGCAATTTATAACCAGTTCCTTGGCTTTGGATATCGATTAATCAATATTGTAGATACAACCAAATAACAAATCATAAATATAATTGCTATATAACATTGATATAAAAATACTACACTTACGTATATGTTATAAAGCAATTATATTTGCATTTACTAGGAAATGCAAAATATCGCCATAAAGTAATGTACTGTTGATACGCGTCTTCGAAATTAATATGTAAAACAGAAGCTGTCAACAGTAAGTTCAAGCATAACGTACATAATATTTTTCTTTTCAATAAAATTTCAAGAAAAAATCAATTAACATAAGCATCAAATAATATAGTAAGTATAACGTTTTTGAGAAAATAAGTAAGTATTCTTTAATTTTAATAGAAGCATTTCATTAACTTCTATTTCAATTGTTCTTAGTATAAATTTATTTTAAAATTATTTACATATAAATATTTAATATTACGTTTTACCTTTCTTTTAAAAAATATACAATTGGTATTAACTGCATTGAAACTTTTGAAATCTGAGAATTTAAAATCTTTGAAAAACAAATTTTTTGAAATAATTATTATGATGTACAATTTCAATCTTCTATAAATATATTCGAATATTTGAAAAACTACATATTGCTGTTGAAATGTTCGATAACGACAGTTGAAATGTTAATTCGTCGATGATATTTAGATCAACGTCTGCCCTTACTCTAGCATGTGTAAGTTTGTTACGAGCAATCGCAAAAATCTCTTTACTTTGCCACACCTAAGTTTAGAATGAGCTAAGCTGAATCAAATCGTGTCAAACTGAACCGTTCGTCATTCCTTTTTTCAATTTTCGTCCATTTCCAGACAGTACTATCCCACTGAGAAATGATAATAGAATTGATGTCGAATTGAAATCATCAAACTGATATGGTTTTGACGTCAATTCGATAAGTCATTTCTCACTGGGTATATCCAAAATCGGGATGTATGAGGAATGCATGTCTGAAGGGCGTCTTAAAGATATCTTTAAGATATATTTATCACAACCTGTCTCAAAAATATCTTTAAGACTTATTTTCCGATTTTGGACATGAATTAGTAAAAGCAATTGTACGTAGACATCTCTACAAATTCTAGAACTTGCAGTATTTCCATATATTTTTCGAGCAAAACTGCGATTGCAGTTGCGAAAGTATTGCGCGCGCGCGCGCTTATACACAGAGTGTCTCAAAATAAATCGGATATCTTTATAAGAGCAGATTCTTTGGAATATTTTAAGATAAACATTCCAATATAAACATGTCAAGTTACAATAGTTTTTAAATTATAAGCAATTAAAGTTCACCAAACGTACAGCTGACATTTCGCACAATCAGGCATGATATTATGACAAGTAATATCAGTGTATATGGGTGCGTGCGTATATGTGTGTGTGTGTGTGTGTATTTCTGGGACATCTTATACATTTATATATTTTACACATCTATCGGTCTTTTTCTCTCGTCTGACCCTCTCCTGGTAACTGGGGCATTGGATCGATCCTGCACAGGCGACACAAACGCCATCACCACCAGTCTGCACCAGTACTACCATCAGTATCACCACCACCGCTGTGATCACAATTACTACTACTACTACTACTATTACTACTACTACTATTACTACTACGACCACCACCACCACCACCGCCACCGCCACCGCCACCGCCACCAGCAGCAGCAGCAGCAGCAGCAGCAGCAGCAATAGCAGTAGCATTACCATCACCACTGTCACCGACACTATCACTACCTACTATCATCATCACCACTGCTACTAATTTTCTTCTCCGTCACCATCAGATTTCGACGAAACAAGACTAGCTTAGTGCCTTGATCTGATTTACGAAGATATACATACTAACGCCTATATTTCTTTCGCTTAAAACGATCGAATTTTTAAAATAAAATTTTTTCAATCTTCTTTAAACTAAATTGGAAGACATTTTCGTAAAGTAACTTTTATTATTAAAGAAACTAGTTGTCAATTTTGATACTAAAGCGTTGTTTAAATTTATTTTTCCTCTTTCTAAGACAATTAATAATTCGAATAAAACTAAATTAATAATACACAAAAAATAAATAAAATTAAAATTAGCTAACAAAACACGAAGAAACAATGAAAAAAAATACAATTTCAAATATATTAAATAAAGTGTAATTATGTTTTTAGCAGCGAACAATAGATAGAATGCTCAGCATTAATTTTTATCGTAGCTATAATATATTAATGTTAATTAACATTAATTTTACATATCACATTTAATAAATTGAATTTGATTATTTTTAACAAAAAGTATCGTACACTAACATTAGAAAAACGTCAATTTATCGTAGTCATGTGTGAGATATAAATAATAAAATGGATCCTGTACGTACCAAACGTACGTGTATGTTTGAATCTTGCCGCGCCGTTTTACGTGAGATTTCGTAAGCGACGAGCAATTGTTTCTCTTTTATTTCTTTTTTCTCACGTGGAAAGAATTGAAAAATACGTACAATCTTTCGAAAATAACCACTAAGTATAACTTGACAATCAAGAAAGTTTTGTTTTAAATATTTAAATTGCTATTACTATACTTTTACATTAATGTAAATGGCAATTGCAAGAGACTCGCGAGAATGCAACAGTGATTCAAGATCTGAATATTGAGAATATTCTAATAATTTACAAAATATCATGAGATTGACGTAAATAGTTTTTCTAAATTGAATAATATAAACAATCGAGCTGATGGACAAAAAGAATGCAAGTTATTTAAATATATATGAATCATAACAAATTGGTATATATCCATATTCACGATCAACATTGGATTAAACGAAACTATCAGTCTTTTTTAGTCTAAAACTGTTTTTTATCTGAATTATTAATCATTCTAGAAATTTTATTCACTTTTTCAATAATTACTGGATACTTAATTCATATTACTTCTGTCTAGTAATTGAAGAAATAAACTAATTCTTATACGATATTTAGAGGCAAAAGAGTTCTTATTGGCATCATTGCTGTAATACATATTTCTTAGCATCATCATTAATAAACTGATTATCAATTTTATTATTGTGATATTACTATTCTCGTACAGTTCAGAACTGTGTTTCAAGTGCGTCGAAATTTATTCGGCGCACAGCACAGTTTGATGAACTTGAAGATGTATATCAAATGAAATAAAACATATCCTGCACTACGATTCAGCTTTACGAATAAGGCTCATATCTAATTAATTGTGATATAGAATTATTGTGTAATAAAGAAACGCTGTAGTCGATTGGTTAACGAGGCTAAGGCACAAATGTACTGTACTCAAAACGCGCATGCACTCTGTGCACGATCAACGACATATCGCAGCTGACCCCGACGCGCGACGCCGAGTCGACATCGTTGCCTGCCAACGTCGCCAAGAGATTAATCGATTTCTATTCCATTCTCTCTTGTATATTCGTTTTTCCAGTTGAGACCACTGACTACGTTTACACTGACTACGCTTACACTACTGACTATTGCTTACATGGATGCAAACAGCGTGACCAAAAACAATCTGGGCTCACGCCTCATTTTAAATTCAATATTAAGATAATATTTAATTGTACACCTAAGGGACAGGATGTTTCGCACACGTGTACAAACAATTTATTAAAATTTAATAAACGCATTCAAAGTTATTACTTTGTTATACTTGTTTTGAACCATAATTTATAATAAATTTAAATAAACAAGTCACCACTTAAATCCTTTTCCATTTACGTCCATTTTGGCTGATTAACGTTTATGCTCTTTTCAAAGAAAACTTTAATATATTCCTATTTATATTTCAGAAAAAAAAATATTGAAGAAAGGCTCATATATCAAGATTGTAACAAAATATTGGCGTTGAAATAATGTTTCTTGTGTGATTTTACATACTTATTATCTGATACTTTCCAACTGTGTACCGTTACTTTCGGTTCCACAGCTATTAAATCGAATTAGAAGAGTAATATCACAGAATTAAATTGACAAATCAATTTATACTAGTATTACTGAAGCTAACTAGTATCTTTAAGATCCTCCGGATAAAGTGGACAATCTGTTGCAAAAGTAACGGAAATATACAGTTCGAGAGTATCAGAATTGCTGAAAAGTATTATATGTAAAATCACAAGAAACCTTATTTCAGCGCTAATATCTCACTATGACCGTAATTATTGAATATTGAAGTTGAATATAAAAAGTAAATATAAAAGTACACAACTTTATCAGAGACAAAATTAATTATTAATAATTGTAATTAGTTATTTATTTTTAATTTTATAATATAGCGGATAACAGCTGCTTTTTTCTTCATCAAAATAATATAATCGATATCAAATGATCAAATTATTTTATAATATTTAAACTACTTAAACTACTTATTTAAGCTAAGTAAAGAATATAAAAATTATTATTCAGTACTAACAAGGAAACGGACAGAAGTATCCGCATCTGATGTTAATGAGCCTTTAATATTTTGTAGTACAGATCAAAATAAGGGACACGTATTTTTTTATACGTGCCCATTTTTACCTTTTTAGAGGGTGAAAGACCCCTTTGAAGAAAATCAGTTTTATTCTTCCGAAGCATACAAGTTTCATAGAAACTATAAGAGAACGAAAAAAATGCTCTGAATGAAATGGCTTGAAGAGTACAGTGGAGCCATATCCGAAATAATAGGGAGACAAAATTGTTCGAATAAGGGAATTTTCGGATAATAGAATAAATACATTTTTATATTAAATTTTATTTATTTAATCAGAAACTTAAATTTTTAATAAAAAAGACTTTATGTATTCAAAAAAACTTAAATTCTTTACATAAAGAAAACAAAATCAATTTCAGAATACTTATAACATTCAAATAGTAGAACGTTCGGATATTAAGTATTCGGATAACGGAACTTCGGATGTGGGAAGCTCTACTGTACTTAACAACAGTGATTTACAAAAAAATTTGTTTTAATTAAAAAAAACATTTTTTTTAATTAAAAAAAATTTTTAATTTAAAATTAAAAAAAGTTTTTATTACAGTTATAAAGTACTCTTATTAATAAAAAAAATATGTGTCCCTTATTTTCATCTGTTCTACAACATATTAAAGACTCATCAAAATCGGACGCGGACATTTCTGTCCATTTCCTTGTGTAACAACTGCTGTGACTGACATGTGAGGCTTGATTATCGTATGTTTAAATATTTAAAATTTATAAATTATTTCTAATACATAGTAAAATAAAAAAACATAAATATAAAAAAAACTTTGCGAATTCAAGAGTATCCCTAAGTATTCAAAATTTCTCAACACATCTGACGAGAATTCATAAAACCAAATAAAAGAAAAAAACAACTACGAAGGTCTAAACGAAAGCAAGTTCTAAATTACGGAATAAGTTTAAAAACTAAACAAATCCAATCCAAAAAATTAACAAATATTCAACAAGGATTACAGGGATCTAAAACTTGTGTATGTGTTACAAGTTTGATCCCCCAGGAATGTAGTCGACCGTGAGTGGAAGGATATATGAAGAAAAAAAGGTGGGAAAGAGAGAAGAGGAATAGTTTACGTTCCGCCGTTTCCCATCAGCAGCTATGAGAAGCGAAAGTAAGAACTAGCAGTCTCAATCGGCCTTGAACCTAGCAACAGGATCGATGATCTCATCTCCGAATGCGTTCTGCCCAAGCATATGTTAACATGGAAATTCACATTAGTATCAAGTACATAGGACGATAAAAATGTTGCAGGAAATTTAATATCTCGTAAAAGACGCATTTAAAAGAAAAAAATTGTTTCCCATCAAAGTTGTAAAGTTTCAAAAGCTCCATTTTAATGTTATATGTTGTATTATCTTTCAACGCGTTTCCTGCTGCTATTGAAGAAATGGTTAGGAGGGTCGGTTGGCAAAATATCTTAAATAGCAAGAGAAATCAAAGGAACCTCTCAGAAAAGAGCACAAAAAATAAACTTTTATCTGCAAAACTTTTTTTCCAATAAATATTTTTGGAGATATTCAAGATAATTGTTTCAATTCGCAAAGAGTGCACGAAAAGTTACGGGTCGAAATCCTTTTTATTTCAATTTCTTTGTTATTATTCCGTATGTATTGTACAATATTTCAAGAATAATCTCGAAATCATTCCGTTTCTTGTCCTTGCGTTGCTAGTATTTCTTATTATTTTCAAGCAATCCGTTCTGCATTTCGATCAATTTTGATTCAAAACTACAAGTATCTCACGGCGCGTTCTGTAGTGGTTTCTCTTTCAGTTTAGTATGTATTATAGAAAATTACTTTTTACGGAGATTGCAAAAATTATTATTCAGCATTTATCGTAAGATCCGCTGTGAACGATGTAGGCCGCCTCATTTATGTTTAAAAAAATCATTTTTTAAAAAGATATTTTTCTAAAAGTGCAAAGCACACCGTCCCCCGTTTTCATTCTTGAAGAATCATTAACGTATCAAAGATTTCTTCGTTACCGAATAACATTGTGCAGTTTTATTTTACAAAATTTCGGTGGAATTAAAAAGAATGTATCAAAGAACAAGCAAAAGAAAAAAAAGATTGGAATCATGATTCAAAGATATTTGGTAAACTTGGGACTTCAAATTATTAAATAAAAAGTAAATAAAATTTTGGAAAATGTCGATTAAAAATTAATAAATTGAATAAAAAGATTTTCATTTCATTCATTACTTCTTTCTAAAAATAAAATAAAAAAGAACAGCTATTTTTAGATAATATAAACATTTTCAGCATAATACAATGTAATTTAAGAAAGTTGAAAAGTAACGCGTTACTTGTAACGCCATTATCGTTAGCTTGTTTACTTTTTCATTTATTATAATCAAAAATCGTAAGAACTTTTTTTATCATAATTATCGATTGATAAATTGTATTAGATTTTGCAAGACTTGAAGGATGCGCTAGAATTATACAGGGTGGGACAAAAGTCCGAATACACCTAAATCAGTCAGAAAATATAAGTTTTACAGAAAAGTGTTTCAGACAAAAGTTGTACGGCTCAAAAAGATTTATTTACTGATTTTATCAGTTTGACCTTCGATGACGTCGCCAAAGTCAGATTGAAATCATATTAACTTTTTAAAATGGAACACTCTATTTTTGATTCCAGAATCTAATAGCTGGTGTCAAGACCTTTCCAATACCTTATAAGAAAGTTTATTTTCGTTGAGTACTTTTCGAGTTGTGAGGCTTGAAAGCTACAGTGTAATGTAACTTTCAAACGTCATAACTCGGAAAGTACTTAACAAAAATAAACTTTCTTGTAGGATTTTGGAAAGCTCTCGAAATCAACTACAAAAAAATGCAATAAAAAATATAGAATGTTAAGGAAGTACCGATATCTTTTAATTAGGGAACTACCGATACTTTAACATTATATTTTTTATTGCATTTTCTTGTAGTCGATTTCCAGAGCTTTCCAAAACCCTACAAGAAAGTTTATTTTCGTTAAGTACTTTCCGAGTTATGACGCTTAAAAGTTACAGTACACTGTAGCTTTCAAGCCTCACAACTCGGAAAGTACTCAACGAAAATAAACTTTCTTATAGGGTATTGAAAAGGTCTTGACATCAGCTATTAGATTCTGGAATCAAAAATAAGGTGTTCCATTTAAAAAAGTTAATGTGATTTCAATTTGACCTTGGCGACGCCATTTAAGGTCAAACTAATAAGATTAATAAATAAATCTTTTTGAGCCGTACAACTTTTGTCTGAAACACTTTTCTGTAAAACTTATATTTTCTGACTGATTTAGGTGTATCCGGACTTTTGTCCCACCCTGTTTAATATATTTTATAATAAATTAAATAATAAATTTTAGAGTATTATTGCCTCAAAAGATTCTTAATGGTTCAAGAATTCACGTTTGATAATTTTACAGAAGACAAACTTGTCGTTACGCGAGGATGTAAAGAAAAATAACTCGCTCTTAAGATTCTCGCTTAATGTAGACTCTATCGATAACACGATTTTATCCGTTTCATCCACTCGCACTTTCACAAGATAAAAGAGAAAGACAGACCGGTTTTCCATATCAGTCATAACGGAACATAGATGTGGACAACTCGAACGCGTTGTATGCCAGCAGGTTTACCTAATGTATAATGATTGCTCTGAAATAATCGTCGTTATTCTTTAAAAAAACTAAAAATATCGAAAGATCTAGCAATTCGTAGACTTTGAAAGTTAGAAATCAGAATCTAGAAACTTAAAAATTTACAAATTGGGCCAAGAACTTTTGGTTCAAGTGACACATATCAGAAGAGAAAAAGAACATATAAATTAGTATTAAACAATCTCGAAATTAATGTTTTAGTAAATAGAACATTTTAGATTTTGTACATCTAAAAATTCTATGAATAAAGGGAATGATTTAAAAATATAACAATAAGAATTTAAAAGCTCAGATATTCGACAAGTAAACTGTATATAGTCAAAAAATTTAAATTTATAACAAAATGTACTTAAAAACTACATGTAATAAAAATTTTTTAAATTAAAAAATCAAGTTTAACTTTAAGAATTTATTATATAATATTAAAAAATCAAAAAAATTATTTCTTTTTTTCTATCTTCTTTTCTATACAATTTTTTCCATTTAATTTCTATTTTATTCCAGGTTAGTTTTCACAAATATTAGTGGTATATAAATTATACGTATTACAAGAATTATAATTCTATAATTATTTAAAAGGTTATCAATGGTTATTAAAACAAATTTACATACATTTTAATAAAGTACATGTGTATACATATATGGTACATATGCATGTGTGTGTGTGTGTGTGTGTGTGTGTGTGTGTGTGTGCGTGTGCGTGCGTGTGTGTGTGTGTATGCATGTATATCCTAATATTTCAAACATTACAAAAATCAAGAAACTATAAATTCAAATTTCAAGATAAAATTATTTGCTCGTAGCTTAAAAAATTATCAACTTATTTTCGTACTTCTCTCACTTTTAGGTTCCTTTTCTGTATAACGTAATATTAAATTAATTGTTATTTAATACTTTCAATTTAAATTTATACACATAAAACGAAAGAATTTATCATTTAAAGAAACATAACAGTAAAATATGTAATCAGAATTCAATAAATTTTATACATTATTTTTTGTAACATTTATTAGTTTCTTTAATACAATTATATACACATAGAAAAAACGATTTTTATATTAGCGATTTTCTTTCTTGATAATAATTACAGATAAGGAAGAAAGCTATGAGAATTTCACGTTGGTTAGTCAAGTTGAGTTGAAACAAGACGCTATACAATGTGCATGTTGCCGACAATATAGCTACGAGGATATTGATTTCCAGATATAAATAGTCTGTGGTATCTATTATTCAAAATGCTCTCAACCTCGTTGGATTGATAGTGCCAACTCGTGATACTTAACAAGCGATTCTTCTAAAAGACAGTCAAATATGAGGAATCCAAGAATTTAATAGAATTCTAAAATTAAGAAAATTAATGATTTAAAATTCGTGAATGTAACGATATTACGTTTTAATTTAATAAATTAAAAATTTTACAGAGGTTATTTCAATAATAATCCAAAATTTTCTGAAAACGAGAAAGATTTAAAATAAATTGTACTGGCAAAAGTAACCGATGATAACTGAGAATTAAAATCAAATAATGGTTTCGAACTAAAAAAAATATAAATAAAAAAATAAAGAAAAAAAGAAATTAAAAAATAGAAAAAGAATGAGGAAATAAGAAAAAAAGAATAACAGTAAAAGAAAAAGTAGTAAAAAAAAATAAAAAAATAGAGCAAAGCAAAAAAAAACAAAAATTAAATAAAGGAAAAAGTAGAGAGCAAAAAAATAAAAAAGGAGGAAAAAGTAGAGAGCAAAAAAATAAAAAGGGAGGAAATAGAACAGAGGAAAACAAAGAAAGAGAAAGAAAAAAGCAAAAAGAAGAAGGATAGCAAGGAAGAAAGAAAAGAAAAATCTTTTCTAAAAAATTATGCAACTTACATTGCAACGCAGTTATACAATTTTTTTAAAAATCAACTATGTATTTTTTTACACCAATTGATTCATCTCGTTATTTCATTTATGTATAAAAGTATTAAGGTACAATTATCAAAAAATTAATAATTTACAAGATATTTTAGACTTTTTTTATATTAAAATAGGTTACAATCAAATATAAACTATCTTGTAAACTATTGCTTTTTATAACTTCATTTCAATAATTTCATATGCAGAATAATTAGAAGAATGATATTATGGAAAGAAAATTATATAAATTCTAGTTAAAAAATAGCAAAATCTAACTTTACGTGGTTTAAAAAACAATTTTTATAATTTTTATAACTTGCATTATTTGTCCTCCTTTGAACTATGCAACTTTTATCAAAAACGTTTTTCCATGACTTTTAAGATATTTGCTTGCAGAAATCAAAATAAAATACTCTATATATACATATATCATAGATGTATTCATAAAATGTCTTTTAATGATTTTGAATGCGTTCCAACGCTTGCAATACTTTTGATATCATTTTATCTTGTTGTTTATCAATTAAAAAAGAACAAATAATGCTGTGAAGCGTGATGGCAGCTGTCAAGTGGGACGCACCTTTTGTCTTTAACCTTATTATTATATCTTAATATATTAAAGTCCTCTTTATTTGAATCATATAAGAATGACTTTTAATTTCTGAGATGTTATTATTAAGATATTTAAACTATTATAATTTTGTAAACGTTTGATGTGAACGTAACATTAATGACGTTATATTGTTATTGAACTAATTTACACCAAAATTTGACCTCATCTATCTCCTGTCCTAAAATAGATTTCAAATGAAACGTTTACACTATATAGACCTATGATACTTTTGAGTGGATCATGCATTGTTTGTTTTTTGAACTGGGGTTGATCTTTTTGTCATTTACATCTACATGCGTCACATTGTGCGGCTCAAGTTAGGTCAGAGTACGCGAAAAAACGACTTTACTCAAGCTAAGTCAGATCGCTTACCAACTATTTAGACTTACTGGTACATATATAATATGTGCGCACACATACATATATAAATATATAACGTATGAATATAATGTATGAATATAACGTATAGGTCATGGTCTGAACGCAGCTAACGTAAACTAGCCCATTGATGCTACGTTTAACCCATAATATTGTCAAAGGATGCATCCAAATGCGCAATAGTGCACTGAGAGGCTAAGTAGCAATCGAAGATAATTGGTTCTTACCTTTGAATCTAACTAATCATCTTCAATTGCTACTTAGCCGATCAGTGAATAGTTGTGCATCTGGATGTACTAAGTCATGACTTTATTAGTCGGTCACACAATCTCCGGCTTGAACGTTGACTCATCATTGATTTGAATGACCAGTTCAATGTGTGTGTGAAGCTGGCACATTATTTGGTGAAAAATCACTAAACATTGACAGTTCTGAGTTTATTTTCAATAGTTCTACAGTTCCTGATAGATAAAACAAATAGTTCTGGCCTTTAAAGCGAAAAAAACGCATAGGACAAAGTGAGGTGCCAGGTTCACGCTGCACTTCAGTTTGTCCTGCGTCATTTTCCATACCCAATTCTTGTAAGATTTTAAAAGATCTATAGTTCTAGATGAGTTCTAGAAAGAGTTCCAGCGTTTAACATAGTTTATTTAATTAAAAAAAAAAATTATTATAAAACATTTATGTTATAATATTACATAATAGAGTTCCGTGTACGAAAAAATATTTTTCCTACAGTTCTCAACATATTAAAGAGCGTTCCGAAGAGTTCCGGTCGATTCAATTATTTATTAATTAAAAAAAAATTGTTATCTTCCGCGAAAGTCGTATATTCGCGCATATGGGTGAGACGCTGGTCTATATTCGAGAGTTCTGTGTACCAAAAAATATTTTTCTAATAGTTCTTAACGTATTAAAGCGCCTTCTAAAAAATTCTGGGCAATTCCGTTATTAATTAATTAGTAATAAATTATTAACTTCCCCCAAACACGTATTTTATCATATATGGGTGAGACGCTGGTCTATATTCGACAATTCTGTGTGCGAAAAAATACTTTCAATGTAGTTTTGAACGTAACCAAGAGCCTTCCAAAAAGCTCTTGTTGATTCAATTATTTATTAATTAAAAAAGATAATTATTTTCCGTGAAAATTGTATATTCGTATATTTTTAAAATTCTAAAAATATAACAAAAAATTTAAAAAACAAAAAAAAATAAAAACCACAAAAAATAAAAAAAGGAAAAAAACCTTAATCTCGTCCACGTCATTGGTTCCGGATTATGCTGAGAACAAGACAAGCCAGTGTCCATATAACAATAAATGCAACTATATCAAAAAATAAAAATTATTTAACATATAATTAATAATGATATCGAACTCAATGAAATAATGTTAAAAAAGTTCAGCCCTACAAAAAAAATATTTTTTTATGCACAAAACTCTAAACAACCGATCAGCGTCTCCCCCATATAAGCGAATATACGTCTTTCGCGGAAGATAACAATTTTTTTCTAATTAATAAATAATTGAATCGATCGGAACTCTTCGGAACGCGTTTTAAAATGCTGAGAACTGTAGGAAAAATATTTTTTCGTACACGGAATTCTATTATGTAATATTATAACATAAATGTTTTATAATAATTTTTTTTTTTAAATTAAATAAACTATGTTAAACGCTGGAACTCTTTCTAGAACTCATCTAGAACTATGGATCTTTTAAAATCCTACAAGAATTGGGTCTGGAAAATGACGCAGGACAAACTGAGGTGCTGCGTGAACCTGGCATCTCACTTTGTCCTAGGCGTTTTTTTCGCTTTAAAGGCCAGAACTATATGTTTTATCTATCAGGAACTGTAGAACTATTGAAAATAAACCCAGAACTGTCAATGTTTAGTGATTTTCCACCAAATGATGTGCCAGCTTCACACACACCAATTCATTCAGGAATGATCCAAAATGCAAAACTTAAAACTTAATATATTTAATTTCTTAATTATCTTAATTAAATGTATTATATTACTCAATTATCCCTTACAGTACAAACATGGGTATTTCAATCAATTTCTATTCATGAAAAAATTTCGAAAGCAATTAAATTACATTATATATTTTTTCAAAATAAACAGACATCGTTGTAGAAACTTGAGAAAAATTATGCTCATGAATCTTTAAAGATTTAACTCTGTTTAACCACTTTTAAATAGATGAAAAAGTGGTCGGATAATACAAAGAATACCTACTTGCATCTACAGATAAAATGTTTACATACAAACGTCCGTAAGGATTAGTAACTGCACTGTAAAAATTAAAAATTTTTTAAGTATATTTTATAATTATAATTTGTAGAAAATACACAAAACAAACAAAATACAATGAGTTTTAAACTGCAGTTGACAGTTTTTAAATTTAATTAGCCACTTGAGTTAATTGGAGATGACAAGCCCTAAGTAACTTTCAAAAGATTTTAGTCATTATTCATAATCTTAAAGTCTTTCTCCTATCCGCGCATTTATTCTGCTATAAACAATATTTTTTTTATTAATAAAAAATCTATTAATTTATTGTTATATATTCTCAAAGTTCAGAAATTCAGAAAAGTGTAAAACAAAAACTGCTTCCCACACAAAACTTTATCCGTATACTGCATTGGCTGCGTCAACTTAATAGACATACTTAATGGACGTCCTGGAAGCATCCTCTGAACGTCTTTAGAACATCCTTTGGAGATCTGTGTTGTATGAATCAACAACTCTCTGGGTATATCAAATCATATCGACAATTAAAGTCATTAAAGAAATGTAAACGAAAATATTATTATTAGCATCACTACCAAAAGATGTTAGCTTCAGTATTATTAAATTGATTGTCAATTTAAAGGGGAAAGGTCATGTAAAAATCGATTTTTTTTATTGCATATATACTTATGTACCAAAACATTTCAAGAATTCAAATTTCAAGTTCTCAGATTGGAGATCGATATATTAACGATCCTACAGACAAGTTCATACGTGCGCGCCCAGTAGATAGTCACGCGCATTTCAAACTTTGAACGAGTTTTTCTCAAAATTACGTCTTTCAAAACGGCGCACAATACAACACAAAAAATATTCGATCAATATAGCTGAGACGGTGCATGTTTATTTTTCATTAAATTCTCCACCGGCTGTACTTATAAAACTTGTAAGAATAACTATTCAAACTATTTTTTTCAAATGATAAAAATGAAAATTTTATGCAAAAATTCGACATTTTTTTCAAAACTGCGTAGAATTTTTATTTTAGTACTTTTTACTATCGGATTTAGGGTCTTCCCGAGTGCAATTTTATCAAAAAGACAGATTCGTTCGACTTTTTATTTTAAGATAAAATAAAAAAATACTGCATTGTACGTCATTTGACTCCCTCGAAAATCAGAACTTGGAGACCAAGCGTCATTACGTTGCCATATTTGAACTAATTTCGCTTTAAAAAACTTTTTCTACAGCTACAAATTATAATATGTGAAAAAAGTTACGGACAGTTCATTAAAAGTCTTGGGCCGCAAAAAAAAAATTACGAAAACTTACAGCTTTTTTTCGACCGATTACATGACCTTTCCCCATTAAGAGGATGCTAAAGTCGTCCTTTTTTACCGACCGAACGTTAATTTTCGGGCTTGCCGTTCTTCTAATTGCATTTACAGATTTAAAAATCCTTTTTCACAGTTAAAGTATAGACAGTAATGTATAATGGACGCTATATAAGGATAATGAAAACGAAAAAAATTGGAAAATTATTCTCAATTTTTTTTGTTTTCCTTATCCTTATATAGCGTCCATTATACATTACTGTCTATACTTTAACTGTGGAAAAGAATTTTTAAATCTGTAAATGCAATTAGAAGAACGGCATGCCCGAAAATTAACGTTCGGTCGGTAAAAAAGGACGACTTTAACATCACCTTAATATTCTAATATTACAATTCTAGATAAGTGTAGAACCGTGTTTCTAAAGCCCGAAATATTCGAGACACGCTTTCTTTTGAAAAACTATGAGGAAAATTACACAAATTCACACAGGAAACATTAAGTACTAAGATCCATAAATTTTGAGGCATTTTCCTGTGATGTAATTAAATTTAGTTGTAAAATTTTACTATTTTACTATTTTAAGATTATAGATCAATTAAAAATTTCCGATAGACTTGAGTAAATATAAAGCGATATGATAAACCTGATGCTTGATAAATCCGACACTCAAATAGCCATCGATGATATGAAGTCTAGTAAAGGAAGAGTTACACTGGACAGAAGGGTGAGAGAGAGAGAAAGCGAGTAGTATCTAGGTCGCAAAACAAGTGTCGTAACTTGTGTCAAATACATCGGTACGTGAATACGCACGTATATTTACGTTTTGCGCGTAATTAACACAGAAAAAAACTGTTGCACTAATTGTTTGTAAATCATCACAATGCAAGTTATAACAATTTTTAAATATTAAAATAATATTTTATCTTTATAAAATAATAATATATGTGCATAATGTTAAAAAATTTGTGTGTGTGTGTGTGTGTGTGTGCGTTTATGCCAGTTTCTCAATAACTTGAATCAAATATATTCAAGAATAAAAGCGAGAAGTGCGGTATATGTATACATATAAGGATGTGCATCTTATTCTTCTTGATTGATAAATAGTAAAATTACAAATAAATAAAAGAATCAATCATGTTTCTGTGTCTCTTGAATTGTTTTAAGAGTATTATGGTTGCGCCGTCAATTCATTGTTTCAAGTATTATGCACGAAACATGTTTTTTCAAAATATAATTTTACATGTAATCATCATAATAATATCATGTTGAACATATATCACTATTTTCATTATCTATCTTTCCATTTGATGCTCTCCTTGTTTCTCATATCGTAATGTTTCGGTTCGCTTAGTTGCCTCTTTATCTTGCGATCGATGCCGAGTCGCTGTTCTTCGACACCGATTTCTTATAAAAGGTCAAAAGTCGTTATCACCTCTTCGAGTTTCTTGGCTTATAAGCTATATCACCTTGACTTCCAACCCTTGAATTAGCTTCATTCCCTGCTATTGACTGTTATGTTACCCCACCCCACCCCCTCCTCTCCCCTCCCCCACCCTCTTTCCATCCCACCATGCGGTCAAAAATATTCAATGTCAGCTTCTGTGAAAAATAAAAATTCGAACAAAAATATAATATATTATTCTCGATATTACTGAAATATAGATTATCAAAAGAACTTTCTGTGTAAAATTTGTCAAGAATATAACAAATTTTTATACATTTATTTCTTTCTCTTATTGTTAGAAAATGAAATTATCATTTCTCTTTACAAGTTTCCTTATTCTAACATTTTTAATAATAATTTTAACGTTAACTCCATTTGAAATAAAAATTGTGTTCAAATAAAATTAACAAACTCAAAATCAAAACAAACAATTTGCTACAGTCAAATTCCTCTAACAATAAGTTAATTCTTTAGTTTTTAATTTTCATTCACTTTTAGCTCGTATTGTACAGCCAAAGCATCCTTAAGGCAAATGACGATTTCTATTTCTCTTCGTCACTTCTCACGGAGATTCCAACACGGTTTGAACATCGTGTTCCTCTATTCTCCTCGTTTCGCAACGTGTTTTCTTATTCGGCGTTGTCTGCGCTTTATCTCCAGCGATTCTCGAGAAATGTTCGGTCGGATATGCTGGTGCTGGTAATGTAGCGATAGTAGTAATAATAATAATAGTAGCAGTAGTAGTAGTAATAGTAGTAGTAAAGTAAGTAAGTAGTAGTAGTAGTAGTAGTAGTAGTAGTAGTAGTAGTAGTAGTAGTAGTAGTAATAGTGTGGTGATGATATACGGTACGGTGCGATATGATGTAATATAGTATACCCATAAGGGTAGAATTTTGTATACTACAATGCAATATTTCAAAAACATTAAAATGGATATGTAATATGAATGTTGCAATATTATAAACACATTGTAAAAATAAACTATTAAAACTTTAAATGTTTGTACGTACGCACGATATATTATTCTGATTCATCAAGCTTATATGCAATTTTATACAACATATTTTTATATTAAATTTAAGTACTAGTCTACCGCAATTAGTTACATGATTATTTACAAAAATGCTTGGTAATAATTTCTGTAAAAAAAATTCTGTAATTATTCAAACCAAAGCACAATTTAATTTTATAATTTTGTATTCACAACTTTAATATTAAATTTTTATATGATTCTACGACTATCTAAATTATAATGTTGTTTAAATTACAAACAATCTGTAGGATATGTATACAGTTGCCAAAAATGTTAAAAACAATTGTATAAATATAAATTTGCTATCGCGCAATTGTTAATACAAAGACATCCAATATACGACACATTTTGTATAACAGTACCAGTACATATTATATACATATGATATGTATTAAAATAATGCATTTCATTAAGATAAACTTATAATTACAAACTTACTTATAATTATATAATTTAATTATACATCTTATATATAATTATCTTCTTAATTTTTGGCTTAAATTATAATAAAACACCTTAATTATCATGACATTACAAAGTATTATAATATTGCTGCAAAATATTGTATCGTATAAAATATTTCCAAAAGATATTTTATCGTTGTTGTAATGTTACAGCACCACTGCAGCAACATTTTACAATGTTTTTGCAATATTGCAATGAAATATTTTTGCAATGTTTCTGCAATCTATTTGTGCTATATGGAAGGTAAGATGTGGTGTGATGTGATGTGATATAATAGTAATGAAAGTCATAGTTACAGTCGTAGACGTAGTCGCAGTCGTAGTCATAGTAATAATCGTAGTAGTAGTAATGTAATGGTGGTGGTAATAGTGATGATGGTAGTGGTGATGGTAGTGATAGTGATGGCAGTAATAATGGTGGTGGTGGTGGTGGTGGTGAGGATGGTAGCGGTGGTGGTGGTAGTAGTGATGGTGGTGGTGGTAGTAGTGATGGTGGTGGTGGTGGTGGTGATGATGGTGGTGGTGGTAATCGTGGTGGTGGGTGGTGGTGGTGGTGGTGGTGGTGGTGGTGGTGGTGACGGTGGTGACGGCAAACGAATAAGACGGACACAATGTTTTCGCCTCGGTCAGTAGTGTCAAGGGAAAGCGTCATGTTCGCGTTGCAATACGTGATCATTACGATCGTTCATAAAAACATGCGCCGCTACAGACTCGATATGGTAATATAGCGAGAGTATAGAGCAAATGTAGGTAGCTGACACAAATTCAGAATTTACAAATTTCTCGAGGAAAGGGAAGAATGTCAGAGCCAAGAACTCAAGATATCAATCGTCAAATTTTATAATTTGATGTTAACACGAATATCGATTTAAAAATAGCAGAAATAAGATAATATCGAATAACAAATTAATGAAATATTGTAATTTTTCATTTTTTAAAGCATAAAATCAACTTACTTTTCTAATAATTAAAATAATTACTCTTCAATTTAATTTTTTACAATTATTAAAATATTTTTAACCGTTTAAAATACAGTTGGCAATAAAGTACAAAATTCTGCGATGTGATTACTATCAATTAAAATATTCAAAAACTTTTTAGTGACAAGATAAAATAATAAGATTTTAGGTCAAGGAAACTATAAAGCTATAAACGAAAATCATCGACCTAAATAAATTTACATTACAAAATTATGAATTCAAAAATATATAGTCGGCATTACTAACATGTTTCAGTTTCAATTTAAATATTTCTCAATTAAACACAATTATACGCATTATGTAGTATAGTCTAATAATTTTAATATCTTTATGGTGACAAATAAACATCAATATAAGTTAGAAAACACGTATATCATATAATGCTAAACTAAGTAATGTAGTTGTAATTTGGAACAATCAATATAATGAAAACATGGTCGTAGATTTTTAATGAACAGTAATTCCGAGAGTAATTCATAAATATTTAGATACACAATACGTTCAACTCAGAGACATGTTTAAATTTGAAACTGGGAGTAAATGATGTATTTATGTCAAAATGTGTATTAGGTATATTAAAATAACGTACGCATTACCATGATGTCTTCGATATGTAATAGACTACTCTGTGTAAATATTAAATTTTTTTATTCTTGATATTATATTTTATTTTTTAATTCATGAGCAATATGACAAATCAGTGATAGAATTGTCGTGATTGCGAGTATCGAACATGTAACGAATATGCGGTCACTCGCTCCGTTACGGTGAGTCAATGTATATGTATGTGAGCTAAAAATGATACGTTGCACGGGGAGTGACGTCATGACGAGTCAGCTTCTTGGCCGATGATCGACGCAGCATGCGCGCAGTGTCGCGACTAAACACAAGTGTCTATATGTCAAACGGCAAATGCCGAATTTGTAATGAATACACGTTTCTTGCGGAAAAAAAACATATTATGAACAAAGGATTGTTCATAATGTTTTTTTTCCGCTTTTGTCAGAGAGGATGTAAAAATTTCCAAGATAAAAAATAATCATTATAAGAAAGAGGAAATATTAAAAGAGTCGCTTTACTTTAGGCTTCGTATCTGAACGCATTAAAACTACAGATTTCCTGAAAATGTTTTAGAATTCAATAATCTGATAAAATATATTTGTAGAAAACAATGATTTCTAAATATATCTAAAATGTTTCTTAAAATGTTACATAGGTTTCATATGAAACATTTAGATAAAATATTTAGATAAAATTTTTCTCTTCAAAAAACTAAAATAAAAATACTAAATAATACAATTTATTAGATGTTGATGTAATATCGTGTCCTAAATATAATATAATACGCTTCAATACTCCATTAAATTTTCAAAACAATCTTAATCATAAGGAAATGATAAAAAAACACGATGAATGAATTATTTGAAATCATATGAAACTTGTGATTTTTTTGGAAGCGACAAAACTCGTGCATTATCGGAGTGCACATTCATACAGTGTGTCTCTAACATCAACTACGCGCTGTGAAAATTCAACGGAGATAAGCTGACGATCGAGTAATCCCGATATATCTTGATAACAAACTTACTAAAGTCTGATTTAAAAAAAAATGTTAAATATGTTATTTTTTATTTATTTTGTCATCTGTTTTATTTTTTTCAAGTTTTATTATCTTTTACGCCTCCTAGCTATCTATTAATTGTTAATATATATTATAAAGACATAGCATAAAAGATTTGTACAATTAGATATTTCTATTTTTTTTTTATAAAAATCTTTTAATTTGTTCAATTAATTTTTACTACGTTGTGCGCGTGCGCGTGTATATAAATTTATAAATACATTTAATTGTACAATGTTAATATTTTATTCATAATTTTCGTTTTTTCCTGCATCTCGTGTTTTTTTGCTATTTATATAAAAATAAATATTTTCAAAGACAAAATTATTTTTTTCTCAAACTTAAAACTTACTCTTTAAAATAAGACTTACCTTTGCAATTACAATATTACAATTCAATATTATAGTTCTAGAAATAGAAATTTAATAGTCGGCACGGCAACTATTTAATATTCCACATTCTTCAGTATCAAAATTGACGACAGAAGAACTAATGCATTTTATATGAAGAAAGTTATTTTGCAAATATTAAATTTTTTAAAATTTATTTTTGTTAAATTTACGGTTTTTTAATTTCTCATTTTTCATCACTTGGTTGCTATTACAGTAATTAGTATTAATAATATCTATAATCTCATCATTTAAAACCTTCAATATCTATTTGCAATAATTTTAAAATAAAAAATTTTGTTTTATCGGTTGTTCTAGGAATTGTCTATGCGTCCTTTTTCAAGTGAAGAATATAATAAAGTTAGTACGCTCACCTTTGATATTAATTTCTTACTATAGAAACGATAAATTAGCATTTAATTATATTACATAACTCAAATTTATTTTTAATCATGAGATGAGGGACGGAAAAGGGAAAGTGCTAGAGATATGCAGAAATAAAATAAACATTAGTTAAAATTCAACAATTAATTTTGTGTTTAATTTTTTTATAATGAATAACTTGGAGCTGAGTAAATAAATTCCACGTCTTTTTGAATTCTGAATAATTTTGATACCCGAAGTTGGATATCCAAACTTGAATCAGATATAGGTAATGAGTATTATACAGATTTCCAAATATTAGCAAATTCAGATTGTAATCCTGATTTATGAATATTGAAATAAATTCGTTGCATACTTACTAATTATTTCTTTTATTCACCTCTTTAACATGGATACAATTTAAGACAAATCATTCGCGCGTACGTCGTGTGTGTGTGTGTGTGTGTGTGTGTGTGTGTGTGTGTGTGTGTGTGTGTGTGTGTGTGTGTGTGTGTGTCAGGAGGGAGGGGGGGAGTGTAAATATCATATAACAAGAAGAATTTTATTAATAGAAAACTAAGTAATAAAAATTTACAATCTTTTATTTGAAGTGGTAATTTTTAAATTTAAATTTTTAAAATTCAGTCTGAACACAGACTACAAGCAACCACTTATTCATGAATCGTATTGTACGTTTATAATATTACTGACCACATTTTATGTGCTATTCAGTGACGTTAGATAAATGTTAGTATCTGCTTACGAAAATTATCGTACAGTGATGTAACGATCCATAAAAATATTGATCAGAAATTAATATACGTAAAAACGAACAATAATATAACGTTTTCCTTCGATAAACAAATAAAATACACGATAAACTATTATAATAAATATATGTAAACCGCAAAAAGATGATATAAAAAACACATTTATTAAAAGTTATTTTTAAAAAAATTATGAAATTTGCAATGTGCAATTGTGTATTTCTTTTCTTAAAAACAACTATGTGTTTGTTTTCTTTACAATTGATTCATCTCGATTCATCTCTTTATTCTGTGTACAAAAGTGTTAAGGTACAATTATAAAAAAAAAAAAAGTTTATAAAATATATTTATATATTAATTTTATATTTGAAATCAATATAGAAGAAAGTACACAATTTCGTAAAATGTATATACATGCACGCACGCACGCACGCACGCACGCACGCACGCACGCACGCACGCACGCACGCACACACACACACACACACACACACACACACACACACACACACACACTTTTTTTTTACCATTTTAGCCTAATACTTCTATACAAACACATACATGCAAAATATTCAATAGAATCTATAAAAAAAAAATTATTCCGTTAAATAAAAAGTAGAAATTTATTTTTTTTTGTATCATTGCATCATACAATAAAAATGAGTCAATAAAAAATTAGATATTATTATTCAACCGTATCATCTCTTTGTATCTTCAATAGGTAAGGTACTTGAGCCAAATAAGGCCCACCTAACTTATTTTATTTTTTATAAATTCTATTTACAAAGATATTGAAATAAACTAAATGAAAATAAAATGTTTATTTCAACCACTCGCCAAAATAAAATTATCATCTATATAAAATATTTTTAAATAAACAAAAAAAGAAATGTTTATAAATTCTGAAATTGGGCCTTATTAAATTCTTGTGCTTTTAATAAGGCCCGAATTAAAAATAAATTAAAAATAACAAAAAAAATTAAATATTATTTTCCAACTTACAGTTAAATTGATTATTAATCACAAATACGAAATCCTTTAAGATCTATTTTACTGTAAAACATCACAATTATTTTTAATTTTGTCTATAATTAATATTTTAAGAAATTCTGGCTATTTTAGTGCAATTTTAGCTTATGGAAAATTAGCGTCATTGAAAATCGTTATTCTCTGTTGCAAGCCACATACATAATAAACAAATGGCAATGGTTATAACAATAAATGTATAAGTGGGTCTTATTTAATAATACATTATTTATAAAAAAGTATACTTATTCCAAAAAATCGATATATATATTTGTTTTTTCTATAGTTAGAAAGTTAAATAATATTATAATATGTTGTAATGAATCATAAAATAATGTATAATTATTCAATTTCGAAAAAATTTTTATAAAAACGTCTGATTTACCCACTTTGTGCAAGCTTTTGTTGCACTAAATAAACGTGTTGCTACCAGTATTAATTCCCTAGTCTCTCTTTATCTTCTACTTCCTATGACATACCTTTTAAGCATATATTTAAAACATAAAGCACGTTTTTAAATGATAAATTTAAAAGTGGGCCTTATTTAGTACTGGGCCTTATTCGGTTCAAGTACCTTATTAGAACTCATTCTAATTACGTGGTGCACATCTATATACAATACATTTTTATGTTTTTTCAATAAATAATGATTTCGTTTGTTATAAGCTGGCTAAATAATACTTTTAACACAAGCTACTTTTAATAGAAAATTTTGCAAAATAAATTACTGCATTATATATAAACTAATAAACAGGACCAATTACTTTTCTCTGTGTACGCATAGTTTATATTCAGACAAATTCAACGACTATAGTCAATTGATCATTTGTAATTACATATATTCAAAAACCAGTTCCATGATAAAAACTTAATGTCCTTAAAATCTTTTCTACAGAAGAAAAAAATAGATAAGTCTATGTCCAAAAGATAAGAAACATTTCTTTCTTTAAAAACTTTTTTATGATCAGTATCACACCGTCATTAGTTTTTATCATTTTTCAAGATATATTTATGGTATTTTATACGTTTCATGAATACATATATTTGCATTTATCAATGCAAATTTGTTAGGCAAAACAACATATCATATCATGTACATGTTTTAATATAATCAATGTTCTATCTTTTATATTTATAGAGAAAAATACATAAAGTGAAAAATACAGAAAAGTATTTGTGACTATTAAATTGAATTGAACGTTTAAATAATTATGAGAGCTCCAAATAATTATTAGAGCTCCAATTTAATAGTTAATTCTACAATAATATTAGCAATAATAATATATAATGTATTATACTAAAAAAATAGTTACAACTACTATAATTTAAATACAATTGGCACTGAAAAGGATTATAATTTTATAATTATTTTCGATGCCAACTATATTTATATTGTGGTAATTACAATTTCTTTGTTAGTGTAACACATTATTACGTTATTACATTGTATGTCTTAAAAAAAAAATAAAATGGAATAGACATGATTATAAACAGATCTCCTTCAAAAGTCACGTTGTTTTAAGATATTTAAAAAAATGATTAAATTAATAAGTATTTTGACAGTATCACTTCAGTGCAGTTGAAGAATAATAAAAACAAGTACAAATGATTTTTTTTCAAACATTGATAAAATTGAAATATCTTATAATTAAAAGTTATTTTTTAATCATTTTACGCTTCTTTTTTCATAAATCTTTTTCCTTTTGAAATGTAAATTAAACGAAAGGCAGGAGGAATAGTTATTTATTTATACCTACGAATAGATAATATAAAACAAATTTCATAAGTTTCTGATTTTTATTAAGTCAACTAATCTTTTAGTTTTATTTGTGTATGTAAAATAAAGAAATATTTAAAAGCATTAATTTCCACGCAATAACTATTTGTTCCCAGTTTTTTAGATTTTTACTTTAGAAAACTAATAAAATTAATTATTGTAAATAAAATGTAAAATAAGTAACATTTGAAAATTATCCTTAAGAAAGAGTTAAAGAATTTGTATAAAAAAAAAGTTCATTATCGTCGCTTATGTGTTTTTTTTTGTATTATCAGTTAAGAATGAAATTTGCATTAACACAATTGCTAATTGTATTAATTTAAAATGACTTATCGACTGTTTACTTAACTGTCGAAAAAAAGGAAATATTTTGTTAAATGCACAAAACGTTTTTTAATCAATTTTAAGATCGTATAGATAGCACATGATTTTACTGTTATATTTTTGTTATGCACAGCGGATACCTAGGCAGATAGTAAAGTTTACATTAAGATATAAATTATTTATTTATTTTATATGCATGTACGTACGTATATACTATCTCCTAATTGTTGCAATGATGCGTTTACGAATCATTTAATGACAGTTTTCAACGCTTTATGAATGGCTATATGAATGGCATATTATAATTATTTCGTTATATATGGTGCATTTATTATAAACAATAAGTTTTTGTACATGGTAAAGATTAAAGAGAGAGGGAAAGAGGGAGGGAGAGAGAGAGAGAGAGAGAGAGAGAGAGTTGTGTTTCGTACCTGCGCACGATTGGAACGTTCTCTCGTCGTGGGATGCGTCCTAGCTCGAAGGTCGCGCCGAGCGAATGGATAGCAGATGTGTGCGAGAAAGAGACACGAGGAGGAGAGAAAGGCAAAAGGCATGCGAGAGGAAAAGGAGAAGGAAAGGTAGAGAAGAAGAGAGAAGTAAATCAATCTTTCCACACGCGCACAAACGAAAAAGATGGAACCACCCAGTTAATAAAAAAATTGGGCCAATCGGGCGAAAAAAGCCAATTTCAAGCTCTCTCGGCAAGTTCACTCGTTCAAGTCGATATGGACTCGGTATATTATGAACAATGTAGGTATATCGAGAGATCGTACTCACCTATAGCGGGGAATACGCACGCAGCGTGGAAATTCCAGCAGGACTACTCCACTCCGGTCCTCGAAAATGTCGGACTCCGATGGCACTTAACACACTCTCGCACGCACGTGTAACACTTTGTCACTTTGCTTCTTTCTTTCGTCGCGCACTACGTACGAAACGTACACACAGGGGGATGTGAACCGTGAAATCGTGAAGATGCGAGTCCCCTAGAGAGGAGAAAAACATACCAAGGTTAGTCGCGAATTTCCGAACGACCATCCCATTTAACCTCACCTCTCGCGAAAGCGCGACTGATCGGTGTGTCCTCGTTGCACTCTACCGCTCGTCACTATCCAACACATGCACACACGACGCGCGCGCCACGCATACACACGCTCACACATGCATGCATACATTACGCATACACACACACCATGTGTATATATATACACTTTTCTCCCACCTTCCCCTCCCTCCCCTCTCTCTCACGCTCTCATCTTTTCTTTGCATCTGTATCTCTTTGCTTATCTTTCTCTCTCTCTCTCTCTCTTTCTCTCTCCTCTTCTTTCACTCGTCACTCTGTTTTTAATCTCTACTTTTTTCTCCTTTTTCGGTCTTTTTAGTGTCGAAAGTACACTTCTGTCTTTGATTGGTCAATGAAGGAGGACGTTGGTACGCACTGCCAAGAGAGATAGGTAAATAAATAAATGGACAGCAGACAGCCGTCAGATGTACAGATATGTAGATAGACAGATAGATAGATTGATAGATATTAGATAAATAGGTAGGCGGATAAACGGATAGATACCTAGATAAATAGACAAATAAATAGAGACACAGACAAATGGAAGACAGAACAGAAAAAAAAAGAGTGAAAGGGATGTGTGAAGCATGTGTGGCGTGTGGCGGAATGAGAGAAAGAGAGCCAAGAGGGGGTAGAAAGAGAGAGAGAGAGAGAGAGAGAGGGGAGGGGGAGAGATATTTACGCACGTAAACTTGACAGGAAATAATGCTATTACCAAAAAAACGTTCTTCTCTTGAGAAAACGCGATGACACACACACACACACGCATCACAAATTCCAATTCAACTACCGAGAGTAGGTGCGCGCGCGCGCGCGCAACTGCAATTCTCATATACGCCGGCAGCGTGACTCGCGACTCTACTGTTGCGCTCCGATCTCTCGATTTCGAAGGTAGCGCCGTGACGGTAACTAGCAATAGACTACTAATGGCGCCAAGTTTGTATCGCGAAACGAGGGAAATTAATATTCTCATCGTCAATTCTTCAGAAAATATTTTGATCTTTCGCATAGAAAGAACGTCAATTATATACTGTAAACATAACGAATTAGATCCAACGTTTCTCTTGGCTTAGCGAATGATTAAGTAGTAGTTTTAAATTAAGCTGACGTAGTCTCTTATATTCGAGACACTCTAATCTGCGGATTGTACAATATATAATATAATGCACGAGGAATCCCAAAGAGGTTGTATGTAGGAATACACGCAGTGTTTTGTTTTCTTTGGCACTTTATTAACGCGAATATAACAATTTATGAAATATGTACAAAATCTTACAATAATATGGCATATCAAATGGTAAAGATAATACACTCTTTGTGAAAACACGTCACAATGACACAAACATTAGAAATCTTATTTCTTCCTCTTCATAACGTTATCCTATATATAATGGATTTTCGTAGTTTCCAATCCTATGAGATTTATAGACACATTACTGATATCATTGAATAAATATAAAATAACTATGTGATCACCTAATAAATGATAAAGAGACGCGGTCCGTCTCGCTGCGCGTTCACTTGGCGCGAGACACTACCGCGTATCTCTTGATACTAAATATATCATCTTGGATTTTTTAAAAATATATTAACAAAACTTAATAGTAATCTCTCTTTTAATTAGTCTGATATGCATTTTTATACAAGCCAAAATACCATGTTACCAGTTGATTAAAGGGTCACACTCATTGTCAGTCAGAAAATTCAAAAAAAAATTTATTTTTGCATTTTGACATTTCCTGTAAGTACACATTTGGAGAATATTCCCTGAAAATTTCAAGTTAATCCAATTAAAATTGATGAAGTTAGAAACGTTCGAAATACACTTTATTCGATAGAATTAAGCAGTTATATTGCGCCTAAAACGAAAAAGTGCTTAATCGGCAGCATCAAAAATAGATGTTTTGGATTACCTCTTTATAAAATTTATTTACTACATAGGAATGGATAATTATGTGTAAAAAAATAAATATTTTATTTAAGTATACCAGTCTTGAAGTTTTAAACAAGCTTATCTCGAAATCGCATTTTCAAAATTGGTGATCAAGATATCTTGAAAACTACTGTGTCAATTTATTTCAAATTTTATAGATAGACATATAAAACTAGTTCTTGAACGAAGGATTTTTTCTTTGATGCAATTTTTTTTAACTGAAGAACAAACGATTCATTAAAATCAAAATTTTATAAACTTTTAACATTTTGTCCCAAATCAATATTTCGTATTATCCGCGCAACAGTGATAACCGCAAAACAACTATTTTAAAAGGATCTTCGGGAGAATTGCTATTCTTCTTTATTAATATTTTTTATTAACAAAAATTATGTTCAATATACTTTTTCACATATACGAACACATTTTTAAAAATCTTATAGTTTTTGCAAAAAATTCTCAAAAATTACATATTTTTTGGCTTTCTGACTGATCATGACTTCTTAATTTATGCGACCAAACTGTCGCATAAATTAATTGAAAACAGATACATATTTTGAATAAAGAATTAAAATTCTAATAATCCTAATGAGGATCCACACAGACTGTAATTAACAATAATAAATTATGAAACTTAATGCTATAATAACATCTGAAATGTCACTTCTTGTATTACAATATACAAAATTATGTAATACATGGATATATTGTCATATATTTTATCTTGCTGTATACTGCTGGTTATCAATCATAAATAAATATAATAATAGAGTTAAGAAGAAGAGATTTATAGATACAACGCAAGAATACATTCTTCTGTGTATGAACTGATACTTTATGCAATCATAATATACAAACTGATATTTGTTGCGACATAAGATCTCGATTAAAATAAAATTTCTCAACTTGCATGTATTAAAAAAAATTGTATAAAAAAATTTGTTCTTATAAAAATTGTACTTAATTTTGAATACACCAAAAGAAAAAACTCTATCTCTATGTTAAATTATTGCATCTTTAGACGAATCATTACATATGCAAACTGATAAACAATATAGTATAATAATATAGTATAGTACTACAGTTAATTATAATTATGAAAGATGAGGTGAAATGTAATGTATCATAATTAACTAATGAGAATTAAAAAATGCTTTAGTAACATTAATTAATTACACATCTTATAATTTATTATATAAAAGAAAACTGCAGATCTCATGATACATAGATAGGCACTATCATTATTCAGAATATTATGGATGCAACATATTTTTAGAATTACCTAAGATTATTCTTATAAAATTCGATCTGTCGATATATTGCACAACCTATCTATTAACCCTCCGAGATCCAATTGGGACTTTGAAGGCACAGGCGAATTTTAAATTTTAAATTATTCGTTTGATGGTAAACGGAAAGGATCGGCTCCTCCTCTTCCCCCCCCCAAAGTTGATAGTGAGAACTTATCAGCCAAATGACGCCGTATTCTGTCGGTTATTTTGTATAGCAGCAAGTCGAGCGCGTGCTACCAGCACCAATGACTCGATTGTATCAGCGAAGTTGTATTCGTCACGTTTTTTAACTACTTTTAATCCTAATTTTGATACGAAATATAAGTAAAAAATTATTTTTATTGTAATACAGAGATTCAGAACAAATCTATATTGAGATGATAGAATGCTCTGCAGATGAAATTCCATCTTCTTAAAAAAAATAAGAAAATGTGACAAAAACCTTTTAAGTGACCAATTTTATAATAAAATACTGATTTTCTTTGTAAAAAATATTTTTTTTTTATTTTATATTATCTTTGTTTCCTATTTTCTATAAACCAAAATTAATGTCATTAAATAATTATATTTTTTTGAAGCAGGCACCATAGTACTATTTTTTTCGTAAGTAATTAACCGTTGACTATTTGGAAGCTAAAAAAGTTTTTTATGCAAGCAAAAAAAGTTGTGCATTTTTTAATGCAACAACAAATTATGCCGATTCTGCCTCAAATTTGAACATGTACAAAAAAAAATGCAAAAACCACTTTGGGTCAAACAATTGTGAAATTGTATTCTGGAATGTTGAAAGAGTGTATCAGAATAGTTTGAAATTTTTTTCAGAGCCCAAAAATACTTTAAAAAACGTTATCAGGCACCAGAGTGATCCGGTTGGACTAGGAAAACAGAAAAAATATTAGATCACGGAGGGTTAATATAAAAGTAATAGTTTGAAATATTATGCATATATAATAATAATCTAAGTTATCTAATTATAATCAGGAATATTTTTTCTTATATTTGCGATATCTGTCCACTTCAGATTGTCTCCGTAATTGATTGATGAGCTCCATCGGAACGTACCATAATTTATCGACGTTGCTAAGCAAAGCCTCCGTTACTTGACAACATATAGCGGCCATGTTAACCTGGGCGGTCAGGTCGGTATGATCTCGAGGATGAACATATCGAGGTGGGAAGAGCGATGGTGCCACTATCATTGCTACATTGTGTATCGACATTTTGTTTGACGCCTGATTTTCGATGACCAGCTTCAGGAAGTTCAGTAATGCCTCTAAAGTACACCGATGCTCGACAGGCAGTAATAGCACCAACAAATTGAGAGAATACACCAAGTCATTGGGATTCTTAACACCTATGTGATATGAAATTATTTCTTTACACCTTCATACTATACACATAAAATATCATGTCTTGTGTATATAATGTAGTCGTTTTGGAACCAAACGTTAAACTGTAGGTATATTTGAGAAAGCTAAAAGTCCAATTTGAGTTGCTCCTCTTCTTTTGAGAGGTTCTACGCTCCATTTGAAAGTCAAAGGAAAATTAATAATAAATAATAATAACGTATAATTCATCTACTAACCATGACTTTGATAGAAAGCATCAATCAGTTCAACAGTAAGAAGAGGCTGCGGCAAATCACGTAATAATTTTTTCAAAACAGCCGACAAATCGTGACATGGAGTACGTTTAAACAGTTTATCCATCTCCTTTGGTTTACAATAAAAATCTGTTTCTAACTCGGTACAAATTATTTCCACCTAAATAATTGTCATTTTAGTCAAATAATATTTAGTCAAATAATATTTTTACTAATGACTGTATGTATACTTACCTTCTGCTTATGGCCCCCAACACGAAGAATACCTTCCTCTCTTATTCCACGTTTTGCTAATTCATTAAGGATCTTTTGAAACACCAATGGTATGTTGTTTTCTTCGCTTGTCAGTTGACTGTCCCTGAGTAGTAGCGTTGACAAAGAAACGCCAAACAAGTTTCCAGCTACAAATATATAAACGCACATTACAAAAGGTTCATGGCACAAGACAAGTATAATCATACTACGTACTTTTCCTCCGTCGCTTATTGGGTTTTCGTCTTGTAAGCGGTATATTATATTTATCAAAAATCGCCGTTAGCTCGAGCCATAAAAGGGGCTGTAATCTCATAAAATCTCGTTGTGACAACAATTCTACATCTTGTCGAGCATAATCATCATCGGTCATAAGACTGTCGGAAGGCCACACTTGAGATTTGGCCTCGTTGGTTTTACACATTTCTTCGAAACTAAGATGACCATGCGACGATGTACGACTTAATGGACGAGCTATTAAGTTTTCATCTGCTGGTCTGGTTAAGCCGTATAAACTGCTGTGACTTCGCGTTACTGCCGCGTGATTTCCTGAACTCCGTCTGAAATAAAAAAATGACAGATTTAAAAAAGAAACATTTCGCGAAAAATTAAAAGCACTTATTTAGTTATTTTAAAAATACCGAAGAGTCGATTCCTTTGATACGGTCAATTTTCTAACTGACTCGTCATCTAAACTTGCCACATCATTATTATCGTTATCATGCCTCTGAATTGGCCTGGCGATATGTATTGTCCCCAATCTATGATAACCGGTCAACTGAATTCCTTCTGTAACAATATATAACATTTTAAGTTTCTTTCAAATTATAATTGATATATATATATATATTAAATACATATTGAATGTTCAAAAATGATTAAATACACATGAAAAAATAATACCAGAATCATTTGCAACATTTCCTCTCGACCAATTGCCAGTTCTCCTAAAAATTTCTTGCACAGGTACAGAAGTTGGAGCAGACACTGACATAGAATTGAGAACTGTTTGAGGAGCACTTGGTGTCCTACGAACCGTTGTTTTTCCTTCATTCGACGTACGGTGAAATATAGAAACAAAACTTGGAACACTAGTGCTTTAAACAATTAAAAATAAATTATATTATAAAAAAATATTGTATGTTAATCATAATATAACTTACTTTTGATGGGTATCCTCAATCACAGTGACTGTTGGAGGTGAAGGAGGTGATGTGTTTTCTGGTGTAGGACCTCGAATTGAATCTAAAGAATCAGGAGTGGCACTACGTGATCGCGTACCCGTACTGGAGACCTATGAATAAATGTTTATATAATTATATATATATACGATGCGTGTATGTGTGTATAAGACATTTAAATATTTATATATACACACAATTTATTTATATATTTTCTCATTAAAAATACATTTTATTTAATATATAAAATAAATATAAATGATATATTAGTTAATAATTTTGAGAATTTATAAAAATAATAATAAATTTATTAAATTTTCTTCAAATTAATCTCTCTATTGCAGTTATTTCATTATCTATTATACATTTTTGGGTCTTTCGACTCAAGGTCATATAAAGATTGCATTATTATGCAGTCTTAATTTTAGTCATTATGATGCAATAATAAAAATACATGTACTTTCATTTTTTTTAATTACAGGTTTTTAAATTTTCAAAAAAATATACTTTATATAGTATATAACTTATATTGTTTTAAGCAAAATGTGTGTTCTAGCATAATATTTATTACTTTGAAACACAAATAACATTTTGATATTTTTCCATATTATTAAAAACAACATATAAAATGGGATTTTATAATGCTCAACTTAAATGAAATACTTTATTTACACATAATCAAAAATGTCTATAATATAAAAAAAATTTTTATTTTAATATTTTCATTAATTAGACTTAAATAATATACCTCTACATCTTTAAAGACATCTCTAATATCTGGTTTGCGAACACGTTGGCGCTGATTAAAACGTTGCTTGACTGTATGATTGAGCGATCTCACGCGACGTTTCACAACTTCTGCTTGGACCCGTGACAAAGGACGTAAAGCCACTCCTAATTCTTCAGGTTGCACTTCCCTGCCTGCTTTCCATGCCTCTGTTAATTGCCCTAAGCCTGCTGCACGTAACCATTCAGCTTCTTCTTCTCCTTCTGTAAAAAAATTTAAAGTATACTCATTCTATACATATATTTCAAATATATAATACTATGTTGCAGCACAATAATGACGTTTTTGATTTTTTAAATTTTTTTACATCTTTCGAAATTCTCAAAAATATATTGTTCAATTACACATACACATACACACAAATATAAGTATAACTTTTATATTATATTGTAAGCAAACGAAAAAAATACAAGACTTGATTTTGTTTCAACATGACTGTTGTTCATATTGTTCAATAGTAACATTATATGCGTTTTTATAGTACATTAGAAATATTTAAAAATAATTTTTATGATATATAAAATTGCAGGTACATACTGGTATCTATAATGAGAAAAGTGATATTTTTTAAAGTTAATAATTGTTTTGTTTATGATAAACAAATTGATTAAATATACTGCGCACATGTAACATTGTAATCAAAGCTTTCGATGGACCGACTAATAAGTAATAATAATGCATTTTATATCATAATTTCTTTTTTATTACTTCACATTTACATAAACATAAAAAAAACATAGTAAAACATAATAAAATCATTTTTAGCTTGCTATTTATAGTATATAGTTTAAGTTATAGTAAATACATACCATCATAACTTCGGGGGCTGCACTCTTCTTCTAAATAATCATCCAACATTTTTGTCTCCTCTATCATTTTCTGATATTCCTCCCAGTATTCGAGTAGGTGGCTATCACCTCCCGCGTAGGTTGCACCACGTTCTCTGTCCATGTTCCTGTTTCTCTTATATCTTTTGGATATGTGTGTGTGTGTGTATGTTGTGTGTTTTCTGTTCATCAATTAAAGAGTCTTTGGAAACATTGAAACACTCTCACTCCAAAACATGCACGTATTCTTCTGATATCTAAAAAAAGATGGTATTAATCATGTCACAAAATTTCACTTATATCTCACTAATGTCTTTCATAGTCTAATCTCAAATGATTCAGAGAGATAACATCAACGTATCAATGTCGATCAACATGAGTAAATGTATGAAATTATCTCTATTGTGAGTAATACCAGAGGCAGCATGAAAAAAATTGTATGATTATTAATTCCTAGTAATTTTTTCATAACATTGTGTGTGAATGATATAAAATAATCATTTTTATATCAGTCTTTAATGATACTTTACAGATAAAAAGACAACTCGAGATAAATTTCTTCAATTCATGCACTGTGTTTGTTCGTCTTATATTAACTAGATGACAAAAATATTATACTCTGTATAGACTAAGCACCAAAAGTTTGTTCATTTACCATCAAAATTAAAAAGAAAATACATGCAGCAAATTAACATCAATGCATTTATGTGCAAAATATAATAATCTATGTATATATAATGTAAGTTACATTTAACATGTCATCTATATAAACAATGATTAATTTATCATCAAGGATTCATATTTTGTTGAACAAAAATGTTGAAAATTTATATTTTGTTTGTAATTTTATTTTCCATTTGCTATTATTTAGTTTGGCAATTATTTTTAAGATTGGTCATAAAAAGTTTTAAAAATCTTGATTTTATATCTGTAAAAATAAATAAATATGCATATTTATATATACCGTATATCAATCTAACAAAACTGTGTTTTATATCTTAAAAGCTCACAGGTAGTGATATTATTCTGAAAATGATATTTTCAGAATAATATCACATATCTTTTATCTATTATATATATCTTTGTATTTTGCTATTGACAATCCTAAAACATTTTTGTTTGTATTATGTTATACAATTTATAAAAAGTTTACATTGCTCATTGTCTACATGAAAAGGATTCATGTAAACATAACGTAAATGATCAAACAGGATTGTGCTGCAAATTTTAACATGATCTATTTACACATTGTTTAGTTTTAAGATTGATAATACATCTTAATAGTGATAAAGACCTTAATATTTGGATAAAATAATGAAATATATACTTTAAATATTAAAAAGGAAAATATAATTTCTACTGTTTCTAATGAAATCCGAATGTTTGATAATTCATAGATTATTGTTTACATATTGTTACAGGTGACATGTTAAACATAGTATACATTGTACATACATGTAAAGTAAACAATTTATATTTTACTTGTAAATGCTCAATGCTGGATAGTAGCTGTGTTACCTAATTTATAATAAATTTTCTGGTATATTATCTACCTGAAGAAGTTTCATGTAAACGTAAAGTATGTAAATGTAAAGAACATATAAACAACGTACAGATGCAATTTTGTGAAATTTATGGCGCAACTCTCTGGTTTACTCCAAAGACTCCAAAAAGACTTTTAACGGAGCGCTTGATCGACACAATTGAGGAGCACAAACAATTATTCACAATAAAATATATATCTTTTAGTAAAATGTCGCAAGTGATACGTGTATCGAGCAAACTTGAGTGTTTCATCACACGTTCCACGAGCAAACTTAGATGATATATAACAGTCACGATCGTTTATTTGGTACACGCATTTAACGCGAGCGCGACTTCCAACATGCTCGTAAACAGCAGAGATGTAGTCGAACAGACGTAAAGAATGCGTGAGGCGCGAAGTCGGGTGATTAATTTGCGACGTACACCGTCCCCCCCTCGAATAATAGACGGCATCGCAGGCGCGTTTGTGTAAACACGCAGCTTCCACAAATCTCGCGTTCGTGCGCTCTGGTGCGCTCGTTCACGCTCGTCATGCACATGCATCGAAATACATTTTACATTTTACGTGGCGCGCTCGCACGCACCACGCACGCACGCACGCACGCACGCACGCACACGCACACACACACACGTGCGCAATTAGTGTTTACGAGCACGTATGAGCGCGTACATCGCGACACGCAACGTAATTCGTCACCTGCGACTTGCACTAATTCTGCAGTTGCAACTCCGCGACGCCTTTTTCATGAATGGAGTACGCGCTGGTATGCGCGTCGCAACGAGCGAGAGCGTCCTTTGCGGGGGAACTCAATGACGTGTGCAGGCTCATCGTGTGCCTTCGAAAGCAATAAGTTTCAAGATACTGGAGAATTTGAACAGAGAGAAAAAGAGCGAGAGAGAAAGAGAGAGAGAGATGAACATTCTTCTGTGAGCTACGAGCTCATACACAGCACCATGTAGCACACAGATCTCCAAGGAACGTCCTAAAGACGTACGTACAGGTACGGAGGACATTTTAAGGACATTCTTAGGCAAAGTGTGCTGAGGGGAGTGATACACTTTTTATCGCACGAGAAACGAATACTGAGCGCGATTTTTCGAGGTTAATCACTTCCGAGAATGTCTAATGAGAATTGGAGATTGAAATGCTCGGTAGCGCGGGCGAAAACGAAATGCTATGTATGTACATACGTTACGTACGTACGTACGTACGTACATACATACGTGCGTGCGTGCGTGCGTGCGTGCGTGCATACGTACATACGTACATACGTACATACGTATGTACATACTACATACGTGCATGCATACAATACGTATATCAACGTATATGCGGCGCGCGCGCGGTATTAATCGCTGCGACTGCGTACATGCGTGTTTCCAAGCACGCAACACGTTACGGAAAAAAATATTCAAACACTGTCGGACAACCTGTTGCGCGCCAACACTAACACACATGCATGTATATATATACGTGTGCGCGCGCGCGTGTATATGCACCGTTGAGTCGCGGCTCGCAGCATTTTTGTCGTTCCTGAATGACACCTGCGCGTTATGGCGCGATTTCAGGGTTAGACGCCATCTTCATTGAGCGGTGAGCAAGAAAGTGACTGTATTTTTTGGTGCCACCGTCAAAATCAGTTGTCTGTTTGTCAAATAAATATTAAACTCCCCTAGTAGCAATTTGTTGTAATAAGACTGTTGTAAATCTTGCAGCACATCTTGTCAAATTCTGAAAGCTATGATCTGCTTCCTCATTCTGCTCAAGTCCTCCAAAAGATTTTGTAAGGCAGAGTCTCGTAAGAAACTTGGACGTATCTGCTACAAGAATTACAGCATTCTGTTTACAGACTGCAATTAGGGAAAGAATTTACTTCAATTAAGTTCGATTTCTGCAGCAAATATCTGCCAACAGTTCATTTGCATGTACATACATTGCACGAATCTTGCTGACAGACTGTCAACAGAACCATATTGTGAATAATCTTTTGCACATCTAACTCAATTTTGCTGCATTTAACTACACATTCTGCTTTGCAGAAAATGCTACTAGAGGCATTTATTTTTTCCACTTTAATTAATGTAATCAAACGTTCCACTTAAATCTCGATGTGATTGACTCACAAGTTTTGTTATGCCTTATAATGTCAACAAAAAGTAATAAAAGGTGTTCAGAACGTCTACCACCATAGTTTATATCGTAATTATGTTCAAGCTGGATGGAGTAGCTAAATATGCTCACTGAGCGAGCAATCTAACTACAGAGATTTCAGAAAGAAGCCTGAGGAGATTGTATATGTATATGTATGTATGTGTGTGTGTGTGTGTATATGTATGTATATGTATATATATATGTATATATATATATATAGAGAGAGAGAGAGAGAGAGAGAGAAAGAGAGCGAGAGCACCCCAATGTCCATATGGATATTAAACTTACAATTAGCCAATATCTATTAAATCTGGAGATGATGTCTGCAATTTTGTGGTTTTTTTTGTGTTATGACTAAGAGTAAAGTTGTGCTGTAAATTTCAAGATTATAGAGAGACACTCTAAAATACAGTTACAGCTAACTAAATCATAATTGTATCCATTCTCTCACAGTCTTCTCCCTAATGACTCTTCAACGTGGCCCATATCAGAATAGAAATAGATAGCAAATTTTAGAATTTTCCATTTTTCTTTTGACTTCTTTACATTGAGAAATACACTGATGAAGAATATAATTTTTTGTTAACAACATGAAATATTGAAAAAACTTTTTATTTAAAGATATTTCTTTTGAATAGATCGATTCAATAAATCTTATTAATTTATAATTCAATATAAAATTTAAACGTTAAGATATCTTGCTTTTCTGAATAATTTCTCTTTTTAATAAGCTTCCATATACTTCGGAGAACAAACAATAATGCAGTGATTGCAGCAAAACACATACTCATTCTTTCTCTCTCTGAAAAAAATATGAAGGATAATCAATCTATATACAGATACATATACGGATAGAAAAATTACGCGCGGAATGCGAATCCATAGGTTTCTCATATCTGTAATGAGAGCAATCAATAGAAAATATAAAAATTTGATCGATGTTAATGATGTAAATTACATTCGCATTTATCGACTTGATAAATTGCCGCGTTCCGGATCGAGTACCATTATCGTTGATGATATTAACTTTATGGTACTGTTGATTACATGCACTGACACGCGTATGTTGGGATATAACAGATTTCTATGTATTTATGTATACTATAGCATACGCATATGTAATGGCCTTCTAGTAAGTGCACTACGTCGCGAGACAACCATTTACAGATATTCAACTATAGGTGATAGGTGCACCATGTATATTACAGGATTGTGAGTCATTACTAACATCAAGATTAACATTCAAGCACGAATCCTCGAGGCGAGCGAGCTGTCGCAGCGCAATTTTCTGAAGGATCTAGAATATAGCTAAGCGATAAATTTCCACAGATAAATATATTACAGATTCGTATTAAATAATTCATGATTTTATTTCTTGCAATGATAACAATAGCGCGCTTAATGTTAAGTAGGAAGAACCCCACTGGTTTCTCCATTGCGTATTCGATGGAATCTTGTTATACACACACAATGCGGAAACATAAAATATAACTTTGCAAACATTTTCGACATCAACGAAAATTATTTCAGTCAACGATTTCAAGGAGATACTAAATTATTATTCATTTCATTACAAAAATGTATGTTTGTAAGTTTACCGAGGCGGGCACCCTGCTAGACGCTTAATATTATTGCGCATTAATTATCTCGAGGAATACTGTACAATTACTAATCATAAAGAGGTTGTTTAATTAGAGGAATGAGACACACGTACATATATACATTAATAATTTGTTTTAAAGATTTGTCTTAAATATCTTCCACGCTTGCAGGACTCATTTTGCTGGTTTATTTTACTGTCTCAAGATAAACTCGTAATTGTTCGCAAATTTGATAAAATGTGACTCGTGAGTCACAGTTTCAAAAATCAAATGAAAACATAAAAAAAACGCATACTGGGGTATAAAATAACATTTATTAAGCTTGTATATTTTCTCGTACGTCTAACTTCTATTAGCACGATTACCCCATCCGCGACGATGCGTGTCTTTATATTCATCCATTGCACGCGTTCGTTCGAGATATTCAGAATCATCATTTTCTTCCATCTCCTCCTTCAAAACGGCTTCGCTGTCCTCATTGTTCGCGCTCGTATCTTTGTTCGCCATATCTTGAAGACACTGAGAATTTGTTGCATTATGCTGCGATGGATCAGGCCAACTAAAACAATACCAATTTTCATCAATAAAAAAATGCTTTGTCAAGGGAATATTCTCGCTTTTTAGAGTTTCAACAAATCGAATTTTTTAAAACATTTTTTGATAGTTTGAACCGAGAGAGAGAGAGAAAGAGAGAGAGAAAGAGAGAGAGAGAGAGAGAGAGAGATTAAAGATAAAAAATTTTCAAGTTTTTATAAATGTATAAACTGGTGCAAAATTTGTAACGTATTTTTTCGGAAAAAACATTTTTCGAATATATTGCTACGGTAACTCGTTCAGTTTTAATTGACTCAAAATTTTGAGAATTTGTATTAAAATTTTTTTCTCATAGAATTTGATAAAAAAATTTAAACTCCGATTTTTTTAAATACGAAAACATCTCGAAAAAAGAATGAAATAAAAATATGAAAATTTTTTCAACTGCTATTTATACACAATTATTTTTTTTTAACTTGATTGTAGATTGGATAAGAATTACATTAAGAATTTTTTTGAATATTTTGTTTCGGATAATTTCTGCAATTTAAATCATGGCAAAAATAAGCTGGTATTTTTTTTAATATGCCCATATAGATGTGTAAATAATTGCAAAAAAATCTTTTCCAATATTTGAAAAAATTTTAAAAAATATTCAAATATCAAAGAATATATAATAAATAATATCTACTTACTCTCCATCTTTGACTCTTTGTTCATAGAACTCCTGTACCGTTAAGACTGGTAAACTTGGATAACCCGCTCCATAAACTTTCTTTTGCATCTCGTTACGCGTAATGATAATGGGTTGCAGTTTTGGAGCCGACGATCTTTGCTTCTGAGTCCTTTGTGATTCAGAAGGTAAAGTGTGCATCGGTTCCATTTTCTTCATGTTCTCTAATATTTCTTTCTCTGTCTTTAATAAATTTAATTCCTCAACAATTCGAACCACGTATAATTTTAAAAGAGTAACAAAATATTCCCTTTTGATTTCGTCGTCAATATTTGGATTGTCCAAATTTTTCTTCAAAGTATCCAAACGAGATTCCAAATCTTTTTCCTGCTGATATCTTTGTATCTTTGTATTTCTACGAATCACCTATAACAGACAGGATCAAAATAATTATGCTGTACAACAGTTTATAATATGACAGTGTAATAAAAAAGAAACCAACCATATTCTCTAACATTTTTGATGAAGATTCCGGTGTATTATGATCTGCTACTTTATTCTTTTCGTCGGTTGAACTGATTTCTGGTATTTTAATGTCTGTCAAACCATATGCTTTCAGTCTCTTTAAAAAGTCTACAAAATAGACTTCTGCTACTTTAACAAGATGCATTCTGTCATCAGTGATGCATATCTGATTGGTGAGCTTGCCTAACAAAGCTGGTAATAAAAAGTATTTGATATTCTCTGTAGCCACTTCCTCGAAAGTTTCATTGTCGCTAAACATATCCACCATAGATACCAGTTTTGTTGCATCCTCAAACATACGCATTGCTCGTTTTATGTCTAACTGTAACGAGTAACACAAAAAGACAAAAAAGGTATTCAATCTTTGTTGCAATAAGAGACGAGTATTATTTTATGTAAAAATCAATTATATACCATAAAATAGTATACAATAATAAATATTGTACTATATTCTTTTCAACAATTCAAAATAAACTCAATGTAGCCTCCAGATGATCCAGTAATATTGTACAATATTTAAATATTGTATAATAATCGAGGATTTATGAATTATTTTGTCAAAAAAGTTTTAAATTTTACCTGTACTTTTGAACTGTTTGTTGGTTCTGCAGTAGCATTGATACTATTGTACAGCTCAAAAGCGTTGTCAAATAATTCCGACAACGTCGTGGAATCATTCTTATCTTTCTCATAATTCGAGCCTTTTGACAAAATTTCTTCCGACATCATTAATACTTATGCGTCACTAACTCACAATTGAAAATACAATAATAAATAATATCACACAACATGCAGAAAGAAATCTAAACACCAAGTATATCCTCTGCACTCTAATGCCAGCTGGCAAAGTGTACATGAATTACGTAGTCACTTCTATTTTTTGCACTGTCGGTATATAATTTGTGGTTCGTATCCGTGCTATAATAACAGTACTATGATACTATTGTTTCAAAAACGCATATTTTGAATCATGAACGTATTCGGAAAGAAAGAGGAAGGTTTAAATTTCGAAAAATTGTAAAAATTTGTGCAACACAATGACTGATCATTTGCATAGCGTGACCGTCGATCCTGTCGACTCATAGAGACATTACTGTGAATTCTGAAGATATGTTAAATCTCGCGCAAGAAAAAGAAATCGTCGCATAATTCAATTTTGTAAATTTTATTGAATAATCTTTCTTGCTTCATTCCTGTTTTATTTTTTGTTTGTTCCGTTTAATATCACACTTTTAATAATATACTTGGCAATGTTCTCATGCAGCAGATCTATATTCTCTTTTGAATTTTTTAAATTTCTTTTCGTAGGAAATTGATCATGTTATATAATATTTAATAATATTACATATAAAATATAATACAATAGCAATATTAATTATATATGTAGTATATATACACATCTTTTATCTTTAATAACTTTTGTTTACATTTCCTACAGAAAAAGTTACAATTTACAAAACCTAATAAATTTTTTCTACTCAAAATTGAGAAAATTTAATAGAATTTCTATAAATTCGATATTTTATTAAATTTTGTGAAATTTCAATATGCGCAATAAAATTGTAATTATCGCTAAATATCGCTGAAAAGATTTTCTGCGTTTAATAAAAAACATTTTAATGAGAATTTGATGAAATTTCAACAAAAAATTATTAATAAAACAGGACTAATTAATACAAAAGAAAATTTTATTGAAAGTGTAATAAATTTGTGATGAAATTATAATGAAAAATTGCAGACATTGTAGTGACGAATTAATAAAATTTTATTAAAATTAATAAATTTTTGATAAAATTATTAATAAAAATGTTCCAAGATGAACATAAAAGTCAACAAAATAATCATAAACAATCATCAAAATTTTATTAAAATTTTTTCCCACTAGGGTCAATATATATGATAAAATTATTAATATGTTTATTATTATAGGCTGTGTATGCATATACTTGTTTAAAAAACCGTGATACCAGTTTTCGATATTAGATATTTGACTGCACTGTTTAAAGTGGAACATGTACATTTTCATAACTTTGCATTTAATAAAAAAAGTTTTGTTAATTTGCCATTTCCTTGCTTTTTGTTCTTCACAAATATCTTCATAATTACAAATATATTACTGATTTTTCAGTCAGGAACATTTAGCTTGTAAAAAGGAAATCCACTTATGTGAGAAGTATTACTACAATATATTTAGCTTTATATACAAGCAGACTTAACATATTTTTCTCTCATGTTCTCATGTAGATATCAAAACACAGAGAATTTAGCTTTAGTCTTCCTTTGATTCTGTTCGGCGACAATATTTTTTTCGGAAGCTCTCAAGTTAGTGAGTTCCTTTTGTTTCTCGTTATATCTTATCGCAATACTATTATAAAGTACGCTACCCTTGGCATGCTTCATTAATGATTCTTTGAGCTTTGACGATTCCCGTTCTAAACGATTTATGTTTTCTCCAATTTGAAAACTTGCTACATTTAGGTTCCTAGTGGATTCTGTCCTAAGTTTATCTTTACTTTGCGAACTACTAGCTGAACTTTCTTTAGCTGCACAAAAATGTATAAATAATACTTAACTGTAATTTTCACGTTATTTATAGTCAATAAATGTTTTTTTTTCAACTTACGCTTATCACCTAACGCTTTATTTATAAAATTAAATACATTGTTATCCACTTTTTGTTTTTCTCTTTGATACTGTCTTTCTTTTTGCTGCTCCAATTTTTTTTGTTGTTTACGCATTTTACGTTCGGCGGAAAACAAATCTTTATCATTGCCAGCAAATTCACGTAATTCCATGCAGTGATCTAAAAAGTAAAATAAACATTTAACATCGTTTTATATAATTGAAGAAACTTGAACAACTAACCTAATGATTTTCCTGCTGGTAAAACCTGAGCTTCAACAGGTTCTATTCTACCATCACTTTGTTTTCCAAGACCAGTGCCAATTACGTAACCCATTTGCATCATTAATTTGCTGCCAATACCACGTGTGTGTCTCTCCCAATTTCCTAAAGGCTCGTTAGATTGTAATGTCAAAAGAGATTTGTGAACCAATTGATCATTTATATAGGAATGTGGTTCGGAATCGTTATCAATATTATCAACATTACTAACATTATCATCGTCATCATCATTATCATCGCTATCATCAGATGTATCTGATATTTCTAAGTTTGTGTCATCTGCGAATACAATCCACATTTTTCTCAAATGAGTTTGTTTCTCAAAAAATGGACATAATTAATTTATAATATATTTTTACCAAGAGGCAAGAGATCTTGTAAAGCGGCTTCTATAATTTTACCACTTGACTCAAATTTTACTCTATATTCATCTTCATCATTTTCAGGCAATTTTAAAACAATGGATCTATGCCACATATTATTTTTTTGTTTAGTTAATACTTTGCTTCCTACTTTGATACTATGAAAATCAGGCTCCCTGTAAATCGCAAGTTATTCTATCAAACAAGTTCATTTTTTTATAGATCTGGATCATGACGTCGAATCTTTCATTATCAATAATATTGTGAACAATTTTATTCCAGCAAGCAAACAAAAAACCAGACATGTAAATACAAGTTGGTAATAACTATAAAATTTTCATAAGAACTAAATAAGTCCAGAGGTTTTATTTATTTTCTGTTTTTTAAATAGGATTTTAAAATGTAAATCAATAAATAAATAAACTTAAAATTCTTTATTTCTCGTTTTCTCTTCTTATTACATGTCTGAAAAATTATTATTTTATTATTTTATTTATTTATATAATAAACAATTTTTAAAGATGAGAAGTTTCATTTCCTTCAAATTTAACTTTTTGGACTTGTTTGATTCTTATAGAAAACAAATCTTGAAATCTTTTTAATTGAATAAGAAAAAATACTTGTATTCTTGTAGGCTTGAAAATGGCACAATTTCACCATGACAATAATGGCAATTTTCATCAGAAAACTTGCAATTACCATCGAGAAAATATGGACATGGAATCATCTCTTTGTGCGTTGGATTGAGAAAGAGCACTCGAACCTAGAATTGATAATCAAATGGATAATCAAAGCCAAAGATGAAATAAAAAAAAAAATATATATATATATAACAATTTTACAATTAGTATACTGTTAACTTGCCTTAATATCGTGAATATTTTTAATCGGTTCATCACTGTCTCTATAAACAGAACATACCATAGCATTGTGATAACCGATACCGCCCCAAGTACTGCCATGAGGAGCTTTACATTTCATACCCTGCAGCTCCTTTAATTCGTCCTAAAAGATCAACTTGCACCGTATAATTGTGTCACTGCTACAACACAGAGAATAGTTGTATACTGACTTCAATGCTACCAGAAGCTGCAGCAGTTGGATCATCCTGTTTATTTTCACTGTCATCTGAAGATTTTTCCAACTCTGCCTGATGGATTTAAGCAAATATTTAATAACGCATTGAAACTGCCTTTGAATTATAATTTTACATACCAAATGTACACAATATTCACAAAATGATTGAAAATTACAAAAATATGCTGTAACAAAAGCTGTATATCATAAGATGTCCTTTATCATATTAATTCTACTTTAGTTAGAAGAAATAAAGTAGTTTATTTCTTCTCGATATCAATTTACTTTGATTAATTAAAAAAGAATGAAAGCAACAAAATAAATTATAATGCTCTGACAACAAATGGTAATCATTTCTAAGACAAACCTTAAACAGTGCATATTCTCTGTCCAATAGATCCTCTGTCTTGTCATCGTGATTCTTCTCGTTGTCTACATTTCCTTCTAAACTTTGCAAACTTTCTTTCGTCAAGGAAATGAGTTCTTCGATATTAGACTTGAGGCTGAGCAAGTTGTCTCTGTCGGGACCTTTCGGTGTTGTAGACAATGTGGTGTCCACTTGCGATAGCTACAAAAATAAATAACAAGCGTAAAAAAAGAATTACGATGAATTTAATTCATATAAAAATTGTTTCTACATATTGATTGTTGATAAATTAATTTCTAACATCAATATACCTGGATTTCATACTGCTCGATAGCTTCCTTTAAACTTTTCGCGTCTGTCATGTTGGAAACTATGGCTATGATTTGCTATGGACAGCAATGGACAATTACCAATAATCACCAACAGTCACTGACAAATGTACATAAATGTACATACTACGAAGAAAACTAAAGAAAACGACTGTTCTAACCTTCGTCAAAAGCATCGAACGGCATCGAGAGATTCGAGAGTCGAGAGTCGAGAGTCGAGACGGTCGAAACTGGTCGAAGGGTTGAGCTTTAACCGTTGAACTCGTTGAAGTCGAAAACAGTGTATGTAAATGGTCGCAATCCGATTTGCGCCAGAGAGAAACCTGGCAGCGCGTAAGTAATAATCTTAATTAAGGTCGTGAGTTCGATCCTTACCCGGATCAATCTTTTACGTGATTATTTATTATTTTATATTAAATAAAGGAAAAGGTTGCCAAAACTGGCTGGCATATCACTTTGTCTTTGAATATTTCTTACATAAAATAAGCTAAAAATAAAACTTTAAAAACATGAATACAAACTATAAGAAGCGCAGGTATTTTATGCAATCAGATATAATACATCAGTTTTTATAATACTGTTTTGTATTTTGTAATAATTAATGTTTTCGCAATAAAAAAATCATCCAAGGTTTCTTAGAAATTGAATCATAGAAATTGGACCTTTGGAAAACTGTAGCACTCTAGGCAGTAATAGCAAAATTCAAACATGACCACCCCATAGAAAAGGAGTTAACTATAACATAAATTGATAAACTAAGTAATAAAATATATTTTGATGTATTAAACAGTAAAGCTATGTCATTAAAAGGATAATAGAATTGAACCTTCCCACTTTATACATTTTTTGACATGTATGTATATGTACCTTATATCAGTACCCAGCAAACACAGTTGCATAACAGCAATGTTAATAGAATGAAATCGGAAGTAACACGCAATATAACATGCGCGTTACAGGTAATGTCCATGTTAGTTGTAATTTCCCACTCATAAGAAAAATAACAGTTACATAACAGTTGTATCATATTTGTTATGCAGGAATCATATTAATAATTCAGTTTTATAACAATTATATTATTATAATAAAATGTTTGTTATATAAACCTAATAAATGGCAGTTATATGACTGTTATAAGTTATGATGTTGTAATATCAAGAATTCAATTTTACATAACTATAATATTGCTAGAATGTAAAAATTCGTGTATTCGTATATTATATAACGTGACACACACACAAATTATATAATTATTATTTTCTGTGTTTGCTGGGTATACATGTATATGTATGTATACGTGCATATGCTGGATCTGCGCCGCACTCGACGCTACTTGTCCCCCTATCTTAAGGACATCTGTCAACATTGTATTACATGCAATTAAAGATTTCGTAAACACTTGGTTTACTAAAATTGAGGAAAATTTCTTGTATTTTTTTTATCACGCCCAATGTAGAGATATATAATAAAGATTTTACAGTTACGGGATAATTTTTAATTATTTAATTATCACAAGCGACAAAAGTCGATGCTATTGTTTCTTGTAGCTTTAAAATTTACAGAAGCTGAACAGTAAGGGGAAAGGGAGGGAGAACGATTCGCTTGGAAAAGAAACGGAACATAAGAGACAATTATGTAAATGCGACGCCTGCAAGAAGGGTCCGTTGCCGTCGGCTCGCGGGATTGAAATATACAAGTTAAAATGAGTCGTGAATTGTTTGCTGCCCTTTAGCGGTAGCACAATTTGCAAGCAAACAGCCCATTAAGCTCGATTCGCCGTGGGCCGTAGCATTGCCTTCTTCCTAGCTATGCAGTGTGTGTGTGCGTGTGCGTGCGTGTGTGTGAAGGGAGATAGTCATTGTTCGCATTTTCTTACAATAGTAATCCCGACATTTCAACTTTTTTTGAAAAAGGCATTTTGTGCAAATCTAAATGAAAAAAATAATTAACAAAAAGATTTATTTCATTAATTAATTACATTTTTTTCTAACTATATTTTTTCATATCTAGAGTTGAGTAGTAACACGTCGAAAGTTAAATAATAAAGTTAAAAGGTTAATAACTTGTAATATAGATTGGTTAATTTCAAATAAACTTTTAACTTTAATTATTTTTAAAGCACATAAATTTAATTTGTTAACTTTTTATACAAGTTAAAAATTTACCTGTGTGTGTGTGTGTAAAAGAAAAAGATAATACACATTTCCATATAAAAAATACTACTTGTTATTATAGATTTCTTGACTATAGAATAACTTAATTTACAAATAAAATATATTAAATTTATTTAACGATCCATATCGTTATTATTTTGTCATTTGGACAAAATAATAACTTTTTTTTAATTATGACATTCTAATTTAATATAAAAAATACTTTTTAAAATTAACTTTTAATTTAACTTAATTTATTTATTTATGTAACTCTTACTGTAACTAAATTTTATAAGCCATTAATTATAATTTAGTTTAAAAACAATATTAACTTATCGGACTCTGTTTATATCTGAAATCATACAACGATTAATTGCTGATGACACGATCCAATAATCGCCATCTTTACATGCATTTGTAGAATGTAAAATTATTTCAAACGTCGAGACTGCGACTTTTCTTTACAAACGGACTAAAAAAATCCTATTTTTATTTAGCGTATTTTACATCGTCATATATTAAGATGTGTCATTCGATCGTTTACATGAATAACACGTAAAAAGAAAAAAATGTGACGTCGCGGTCGCGTAGTTTTTCCGTAATATAGATTCCATGTGATTTTCGCGAAACCGCGAAATTCTGGGAGTTGATCTGTGAGTCCGATTGATCCCGGGTTGATTCAGGTCGCATTCACTTGACGTATGCACATCGCATCGAATACCGCGATGAAAAGGCGTACTGCTTTTTGAATATATTCCAATTAAAAAGTCAGAGCTTCGTTACACTCGGTCCTGTTGCCGGGCCATCGCCCGTTATCACCCTTTCCGCCTTCTTTTTCCAACTCGAGGCGACCGATCCCTTTTACTTCTGGCTTTTGCCTTTCATCAAGAAAGAAAAGGAAGAAGGAATGAGGGAGAGAGAGAGAAATTGGTGTACAGATTTTTCTCCCGCAATTACTTCGCTGCTTTCTGTTGTAAAGAATTACAAGTTGCTATGTACGCATCGTTTTCTTTCGCATTTCTTTCTTTTTTCTACGCTTTCTGATCATTGGCTTGCTACGTATATAACGGATTAAAATCTGAATAAAGGAATTTATTTGTCTCCGGAAAAAGTCTTGTCACGAGAGTAAGAGGCGTAATAAATATTTTGTTAATTCAGTTGAATGGCACTGTGTAAAAAAAAAATTGTGTACAAGAACCAAAATAAGATAAAGAAACCAGATGTGGATTGGGACTAGTTTCGGATCATTTTTCATATTTAAATAATTATTATATTTTTTGTCAAATAGGGAATATATTTTACCAGATTTATTTTACTTTCATCCATCATCAATACCTATGTAAAACAAGTTTATATACATATATATAATAATAATAATAATAAATTAAAATAGGCCGTTTTGCAATTTCAACTGCAAAAAGCTTAATCTAAAAAGTTTAATCTAAAAAGTGCAACAGATCATATATATAACAAAGTAATTTGATAAATGGAATCGTATTCAGCGACCAAAAAAACTGAAAAATGATCTTTCCTTCTTGTGTTCGAAAAACATCATTTTTCGTTGAATGGTATAATCACAATTCATGAAGTTGACAAGCAACGAGAAAATTATAACACCAATTGGAAATGCAAAGGAGTCATATATGCGAAACGAGCCAAAGAATTTCTTTTTTACGCACGTATGTACGGGGATTGTCCCTCTCAGTCAAGTATTTAACGATGCACTATGGAGACACGAAGCCAGCAGAAGAGGAATAAAAAGCACGTGCCCAAGTGCTAACATAACTTACGCACGTATGCACACGTGTACGTGCGACTGTTCGTCACAATACAATACGCACGTGGCTGAACTTGTCTCACGTAACCCGGTTGGAGATCCCACTCGATTCTTGATAAAGATGATCGTATATCGAACTATAGAGATGCGATAAAGATATTAACACACGCGGCCAAAATTGTGCACAATTTTCATTTTTTTTTTTTAAGTTTGTTTTAAAAGCGTAATTGTTCACATACGTCATGTAATAAATTTATATTAGAGGAGAGAGAGAGAGAGGGGGGGGGGGGTCATGAGATAGTAAGAGATGTGAGGTAGTAAGAGACCATGACATCTTGTATAGTTGCGTTGAATTCTAGGGGCAATCGTTAAAATTATTTTGTTACAACTATTTAGATACTGTAGAATAATCACTGGTCATTAGAGTTCACTGCGTTTTCGTAAAAGCTGAATTTCAGTTTTATAGATGAATAATATACTTTTAATGTAATTTTGAGTTGGGTATTAATTTTATAACTTAGTCTAGTTTGAAGGCCTTGATATAATCACAACATTATTTAAAATTAAATTATGTAAATCAAAATTGAGAATTGGACATTTCTCAAAATTTAAAATTTTTTAAAATTTAAAGTCATAAACACTACACTTTTATTTTTAATACAAAGCTCACTATCGGAATTGTCCCTTTTTAATTTAATTTTGCATTGTGCGACAGTTGCATAATGACAATTATTTAATCAAAATATGACAAGAACCAGAAAACAAACCGATTGATGTGATAATCATATCAGTTATTGCACGTTCTCTTATTACTTCCGTGCAATTAGATCCACCATGTACGCACCAATTCCAATCAGCACGAGCACCGTCGCGTCACGTCGAACCACTTAACATGTATCGGTTTCAACCAATTATTCCTACTTGCTCACGTGCCTATCGCCACGTGTGTATTTATAAAAACTTATCCCTTTCCCTCACTAACGAAACGAAGATAAAACGTAAAATAATAGCAAAGTGTAACACTGAGCGTTAAAATTTCATGTTTATGCTGTTACAATTTTCTAATATTTTTCTAATGGTTTATTTTAAGCTTAAAAAATTTGTAGATTAAAATGTCCTGAGAAAAACTAAATCAGAAAATAGCAGATTACCTTTTATAAGTCATCGTAATATTAAAATTCGAATTTTCGGGTCTTTCTTCAGTGATAGAAAAAATTCCTATATTTTTAACAAATTTTATATTACGAATTAATTTTCTATATATCAGATATAGTAATAAATAACACCTAAACAAAGAACTGTGACCATCTCTTTTCTTGAAATAAATTCGTAAATTTCGTTTTTACTTTATCATTCAAACTTCTTTCTTTAAGGAGCTTCACTAGTCTTTTCACATAATATAAGAAATTGATTAAAACTTTGAGAATAAGTTTATCATTATATTCTTGAATTTTTTCAAATTTTTAACTACTATATTCGTAGAAAGAATGAAGTTTATATATAAAGAACATTTTTTTAAAAACAGTAAAGTTTTACCGTATATTATTTTCGTGTAAAAGTATGAAATATTTATTAATTACACAGCATCATTTTTTTCTTTATGCTATTATTATTTAATTCTTTTATAATTGTTAATTTTAAATATGACATTATATTAGTGAAAATGATCAACATTGTTTGTTTTTACATTTAAATTATTATAAACAATTCTTTTTCAATTTTACCTACATCAGTATTTATCTCAATATTACAAAAAAAAATATTTAAAAAATAAACAATTGTTATTTCCATTATTTAAGTTTTATTTTTACTACTTTAAAGACGGCAATGCCGAAATATATTTTTTGTTAAAATATATAAATATTTGAATAAAAGGTCATGCGTGTGGATTCTTCTTTATTTTTTCAAGCTGGAGAATCTTCGTAACTACAGCGAAAAATAAAGTGTGTTACGGTATGTATAAATAAAAACTAACCCTATAAATGAAATATCGGTAGGCATGAGTTTTAATAATAATTTATTCATCTACAATAGTTTTCTGTCTCGAAAAAAAGTAATCGATAGATTATCGATGACGAATAACAATAACCAAATTACTGGAGATAATTGCGCTTGTCTTACATACATGCTGAAACATTGCACATTAGATAATAACGTTATGTTCACTCGCACACGTCGAGATTACACTGCTAAGATGCTAAAATATCTACGAATTAAATTTGTTATTAAATTGCGTAAATTTTTAAATAGCGTCAATAAAAATATGTACGCTTAGGTCCAATTTAAATATTGTAAAGTTACAACGCATGTTCTTCCTTCCATGGTGAAACAGCTGCTTTTCTCATTTACTTTTCAAATGCAATATTAATATATGTATTACATCATCTATGGTGACGTATAATAGCCATACAACACTGAACGTTTCGGTAATATTGCAGAGAAACGTTAAAAGTATTGCTGCGACATTGCTGGAATATTCTGTGGTGTATGGGATAACGCGATGCTGCATTATTATACATGTAGTATCGACTGTGGAAATTGTGCTATTCTTCAGAGATGAGATGTAAATCTCCATAAAATAGTCATTAAATATGGTATGTGAAAGATAAGCTGCTACGACTACTGAAATTTCGTAATTACATATTTACATTTTTGTTTGATTTTCGTTTAATGTCTGACATGCAAAAAGAAACACGTGAAAGAAAACTATTATATAGTACATTTCGAGCAAATAACAAAAAAAATTATAACACTCAACGCGCTGATATTTAACTGTATAATTAACGTATAATTAACATAGGATTTATAAATTATAATTTTAATATTTCTAATTTTAATAATTTATATATTTTTTTATCTTTCCTTTTCATTGAAAAAAAAAAGAAAAAACTAAATCTTCAAACTAAATCAATATCCAAATGTTAAACGTAACATTGTAAGAAAGATATGTATAACGCGAAGAGAGAAAAGAACAGTAGTGTACTACATAAAACGACTTGTTAATATAAATCTTTCAAACAATTCACTAAAAATTTGAAACTTTTGAAATAATAAAAGATAAATGTAAGATTTTTATCAACACTATTAGTTCAGCACTCACGGCACAAATAGTTGGTCGAAATGTTTCATCCGAGCTAAATCGCTCGCTCTGATCTGGAAATGTGACGACTCGAGATTACGCCATCTCGATTACGCGTGAGGGTGTTAGAGGGGGCAGCCGTGAACATAGGTGACATTTCGGAAGAGTGCGGCCGCCGTGGAGAGAAACGCCGCCGTGGAGGCGGTGGATGGTGCCGGTGGCGGCGGCGGCGGCGGTGGCGGATGGCTGGTTTGCGTTTGTGAGTTGTAGGGTGAACAGTAAGCATCTATGTTACCGTGATGAAGACCCACACTGCGCACCAAAAGATCCTTTTCGACGGTGGCTTGATGACGCAGCTGTTCCAATCGCAGCTGATTCTGTCGCTTCCATTTTGTCCTGCAATACAATCGTGGTGCAGTGCCCCTAACCCTCTCTTCTTCCTCCCAATCTCATCTCCTCTCGAATCTGCTTTTAAAGCTTTTAAACACCACTCACCTCCAGACAACACAAAGTCTAGAATCTGATCGTAAGATAGGTAATAGGTCTAAAAGACCTTTTGTAAAAGGAAAAATGTCAATTATGACCCGATTTAAAATTTTGTGTTGTCTTACGTACGTCTCTCTGGGAATTTTCCTCTACCTCCTATTCTGATACCAAGTCTTCACTTGGGTCTCCGAGAGCGATAAAGCATCCGCGACGTCGCTACGGTCCGCCACGCTGAGATATTTCTGGCAACGAAACTTCCTCTCGAGGTAAGCCAACTGAGCGTGAGTAAAAGCGGTTCGTCGTCTTCGCGGTTTTCTACCGGTTGGTGGTGCACTATTGGCAATCACCGCGCAAGATTTTCCAGACGTGCTCGCCGGACCGGGCGACGGCGAGAGCGCCGGTGGAGGACTTCCTAGGCGCGTGCAAGGACTGCTGCCAGGATCGATGGTGTCTTCGGAATCCGAATGGACCGCCGAATCGTCCCCCGAGTCTTCTGCACATGTTTTTGTCATTATAATCCAAAAATATTATTAGAGGAAACCCCTTCCCCCATCTTTACGTCCCTCTCCCATTGTGAATTTTTCCAATCTTCTCAATAATTCTCAATAATTATTGAGCTTGCCATACATATTATTATTATATTTAACATAAGTTGTTTCATACAATTGGAAAAAAGCTTTTATATTTAGTCGTATGTAAATAATATGTAGAATATTATCAAGCTTTATATTTAATTGTAAATTATTAAAGAAAATAAGATGATTAAAATGTAATATAATAAAGATGTAAAATACACTTTGCCCAATTATTTATGATAAAAAAGAACCACGCAATTAATATATAGGATTATAATTATATAAAGAAAAATATCCGAATATAATATGTGGAAACACAACGCGTTTCTCCTGCTCTATTATATGTGTTAATGACTATTTTCTAGCTAATCCAATCAGCAGACTTGGTCGGTCGAGCAAAGTCTATTATTCGAAAAATAATCCACGAACCTCAATCGATCGTGATCGATCTCAGTTAGAGCAAACCATCTCAATTACCAAGGCCTGCCGCACTCATGTCGGATTAGCCAATAGACTCGCAATAGCGCGCCGAGGGGGGTAATAACATGAAAATCCCGAGACTAACGAGCTCTAACGAATCTTTCGGCACCTCGAACCATCTGTAGAATTGTTCTTAATGGGGTACCACCTCCGAGGGAGGTTAGTCATCCCTAAGCTGCTCTGCGTCGCGTCGGCGATTTAAATAATAGAAGCGCACGACGGGATCCTGCACTCTTTTAACGACAATTCCGACGGTGTTCGGTAAATGCAGTTTGCGTGAAAAAAAGAATTAAATTAAGTATCTCGCGAAATTAAGAGATTAGACTAGAGTAGAGAAAGTTAAAAATTAAAAAGATTGATTAAAATCTTTTTCTAATATATACATACTTTCAAAGCTTAATTAGTTCTCACGTGGCGCGATATTGTTTATATGACGTCATATGCAAGAAATAACATTCAATAAATTAATTACTACAAGCTTAAAAAGATATGTAAACCTTATTTACATAATGATTTTACATAAATTTTTTTCTACAAATATAACTTTTTTATATTTAACAAAAAATGCAAAAAATTGTTCTGTAAAATCAAAATTATTTTTTAACTGCGGCAATTTTTTTATAAACAAAACTTTTACTATCATTATGTAATGTTTTGAAACTTCTAGTTTAAGAATATAATTGCAGATTTTTTGCGTTTAAATGAAAAAATGTCAATGCGTGCTTATTTTTTTTTTAAAGATTTTAGTTTAACACTTAATAGTTTTTTTTTTAAATAATAATATAGCCCTAATTTTTACAAAAGTATTGCATTATAAAATTAAGAAAAATCCCGTTTTCTTCTAATTCATTATAGTTTTCTAAAAAAAAATTGTAAGAGACATGTTTGTTTTTTAGATTATGCTAATTTAATTTCCCAATAAAAGGGTTAAAAAATTAATTAAAATAAAATCCGCGTAATATTTTTATATTTCCGTACACATTTTAATAAATTCTAATAAAAATTGTGAATTGCATATAAAATGCATATAAAATGTACATATCAAAATATTAGATAATTATATAATTTTACATACAGTAGAGCCTCCTATATCCAAAGTTTTATTATTCAAAATTTAAATATCCGAAGTATCATTATCCAAATATTTAAATTCGAACGTTCTACTATCTGAATGTTAAAACATATTGTAATATTAATTTTTTGTCTTTATGTAAAGAATTACAATTTTTTTTAATAATATGAAATCCTTTCTGTAAAAAATTTAAGTTTCTGTTTGAATAAATAAAATTTAATATAAAAATGTGTTTCTTCTATTATTCGAAAATTCCCTTATCCAAAACAAAAACGTTAAAGCAATAAATTTTGTCTCATTATTTTGGATGTAGGAGACTCCACTGTATTCTATGTTTGGTGAAAGTTACTTTGTCTATTTAAGATTAAATAGAAAATATGTAATTCAATTGATTTATGTTACAGAAGTTTTAATTTTCTTTTTATATTTAAATATTTGAATTTTTAATCTGTTTTATATAGGTACATATAATAATTTGTTTTGCGTAAGTGTTTTGAAGATTCTTTTACGAAAGATGACAAAAAATATATAATATTCTTATAAATAGGGAAGACCGGGGCAATTTGACAGATGTAATTCGAAAAACGAAAATATCTTTTTATGGGTACATATTAAAAATTTACTATAAATACTGTAAACATGTCCTAATATAACAATGTTGCTAACGAAGTTTTATTGGCAACAGCGTCACATTGAAGTTGTAGTAATGAAAAATGTGTTTTGCGACAGTCAAAGTAATTTCTGATAGCCAGTATTTCTTCGAAATTTAAGTAAGATAAATAAAAGATTCTTTTTGAAAACTTTGAATATGTGGTGTCCAGTTCAATGTATTTGAAACATTTCGTGTTTACTTTTTGTTGTGTGATGTCTATTTTTCTAGATCATACGCACACTGAGAGAAATGTTTGCTAAAATCGACTAACGTTTGGTTGAAATCAAATGAGTTTTATAGTTATAATTACTAAATGTAATAGTTGTTTTGACTGACCAATTTGTCGCCTTAATCAAATAATTATTTTCATACAACAAATTACAAAAAGTTTTGTTAAATGTAACTAAGTTTTTGTTACAATTAACTATAAAATTCAATTAATCACTATCTACCAAACGATTTCTTTCAGTGTAATAATGCGCACAGTTGACGTCGGGACTATTCAAAAAACCAAACGTCGAATCATCGTTCGGACGATGTTTTTCTTTCATATTTGTGTTCTATGTATCAACATACACAATTTAATACTTAACGGATGTAATTACACAAAATACGAATAGTCTCTAACTTGTTTCAAAAACGTTAAAGCAATAAATTTCTTTACTATGTGTTTGTAATTTTTTGTTGTTGTATATAACATTTCTTTATGACATAATATCCTTTTCTTAATAAAAGAAAGTCTTCACAACAGCTTTTTTACATTTTTTAATTTTAAAACACAAATTTCAGAATATTCCCGGACTATTTTTGAATTACCCCGGGCTTGGGGCTATTCAAAATATTTGGCATTGGTCAACATTTTTATATGTACTTCCAAACAAGTACATTTCCATGTTCTATCTATACCGGCATTGTGAAGGGAAAGGTTCAACCTTACAAACCGTCTCATGTTTTTTTTTTTTATAAATATAGGACTCAGGAGACGCAAAAGAAAAAAGGTCTTACGAATAACCTCGGTTTTCCCTATATATATATTATACGTTTAGAAAGTATGTATAAAAATGTATAAAAATTATGTTTTAATGTAATTGTTTTATACGCGAATATTGAATTGTTTACAATCATCGCGATAATTTTTCGAGTCGCGCGTAGAGAAAGAATTAATCACTACAAGTGTAATTAGAAAATGATTAAAGAACCATCCCGACATTATATAGAATGAAAGTCTTTATATATATATATATATATATATATATATATATATATATATCTATATATATAGTCTTTATATATATATATATATATATATATTTCATAAGATATAGCGTGCGTTAATTATCTACCACAATTTCTACATCATTTTTCACTTAAAGTTTACCTTTAAGTTTACATTTAAAATCGCATTATAATAGTGATGGAATATAATATAAACTAGGAAAAAGTTTATTATAACTTTTTAATAAAGTTTAGTACAATTTAGTGAAATGTAGTGTAATTTTAGTAAAATTCTTCCAAGTCCTGCATGTTGTCCGCGCGACGCGGTTGACTATTATGATTTTAAGGGTAAACTTGAAGATGTGAAGAAATATATTTTCTCCATGGTGATATGGCATGCATGTCTACCGCGTGTCTATGCGTTTTGATTAGTATAGATACCTTGAACTCGATCAGCCAATACATCCCCCAAAAGATCTCTAATCAGAAAGGATTTGTGCTCTTGCATCATTGTCGTCAACGAAGCTAGTGGTGTACTCGCGATGCTCACGATCGTCGATTGCCAATTGAAAAGTTGTATTCTCCTCGACAAAATGACAATAATTAACAGCGCGACAATTTAGCACGAATCGTGCGAACACACACCGTAGGAAAATTCGCGACTTTCATTACACTATTGACTACTATACGGATATTCGGCGTCGTTCTACGTCTTTCTGCGTCGTACCGACGCGACGGCCACTGCGGCCGAGCCGACCTGCGGAAACTTGCAGTTGTCCAAACCCCCGGTACACCACACTGCGGAGTGCGGTGCACCGACTATCACGGGGGGGTGGAGACCTGGAGACACGCGTGTATCAACTGGATCTGGAAGTTAATACGCGGTTGAAAAGGGATGATATACAAGGGGGTGGGGGCGCAGTCCCTGCGCTCGCTTATCCTCCATGTCGCTTCCGTGACTTCCTCGAATTAATCCGCCCGTTTATTTTGAACGGGCTGTCTAATGCGCGCGCGATTTCGCAGCCATTTTGGGGGTGGAAGCGCCATGCTCACTCCAGCGGCGTGCTTCCCCGATTGGTTCGCAGGGACTGGGATAGGGGGGTGAGGAAGTGAAATTCTGGCGTCGCGATTGGTCGGCAAAATCTACAGCCGACCTCCTCCCTATACTCGCGATCTGGTATACTGGTGCACGCTTTGATTTAAGTGGATCCCGGTAAAGATGCAAGAAGGTAGGGGAGGCGAGGAGAGCTTGCTCTGCGGCGCGGTGGAAGGTGGAAACCCGCTATCGCCCACGCGGAAACCGAGATGAAAGCTGGAGAGGAAAAATGTGGGAAGGGAAAGTCATTGGTGAGCGATTACTGCGAAACGGGAGGAACAAATTGAATGTGAAACTTTCCGCGAGCGTATGATATAATATGTATAGCTGCTTTCTATGATTTTACTGCTTGAAAAGCGGATACTTGCTAGAGTTTCTGCTGTTGTCACTCAGTCGTTTCATTTCATCGTTGCTCGCACTTGTTGGCTTCATTACGAAAAACTCTGTACAAAGAAAAAGAATTACGCGCCTCCGAATGAATATTCATACAATAAATTCTAAAAATTAAGTCCAATCAATTCATTCGATTAATTTATTAATGCAAACTATAGAAATCTACATTTCATATTACTTATTGACAAACTTAACGCAGCACACATTTAAAAATTAAACAATTATACGCATTGAGTTGATTCAACAATTATTCATGGCAGTTGCGTAAAAAACAGTATAGTGTATTCGTGTCAACCATTTTGTAATCAAGAATGTACTAAGCAAACCAACTCAATATTTAGTTGAACGTATAAATCATCGGAATAAATATTTTAATTTTTCAACAATTTTTTTTCTCAGTGTGTAACACGCAAATGTCACAATGTCCTATATGTATGTCCTATAAGTCTACAATATGTTTCTTGATACATACATATATCTGCGAAATCATGATAATATGCATCATAAAACATTATTTTTGTATTAATATCAAAACTATATATAAAAAATAAATATAGAGTTGCTTTAATAGTAGATACTCGTATATACATCTATCTCAACTAAATAGGGTGTATTAGGTATATGTATACAGCCATTGACAAAATTATTAGGCACCCTATTTATTTAACAATTTTTTTAATTTATAAAGAAATACATAACACTATCTTTATAAATGTTATCATTCATTTTTTAAATAACCACATAAACTAATGTTTGCTTGGTCTACCATTGTTTTTTTATAATTTATTTTTTAGCTTACGCAATTTAGTTATAAAAAATTTAGAAAAAGCAAGGGTGCCTAATAATTTTGTCAATGGCTGTATTGTACATATATGGATATCGCAAAAAAGAGCGTAACATTTCTTCAATGTAAAGGTTTCACAACCGGCCCAGTACTGACAAGTGTCATTAATGATGAGCCAGCGTCAGATGATAACTTCAAGTCAACTCTTGGCTTACGACTGTCCCAGTACTGGGCCCATACTGATTATCAGAGTTGCGGTATAACTGCAGTATACTCTCGGCCTGTTTAACGTCGGCTAGTAACACAGATTCAATCCTGGTGCAGCATAGAATTATAGTGCAGAGATATAGTGCAGAGATATTATAATCGCACTATCATTTAAGAATAACAATAATGATCTAGGAAATGTATATAATATCCATGTCAATTTAATAATCAAATTCAAGTAACACTCATTTTTGATATTGTAACATTAATTTTAACTGTAAGTTATTATTTGATAAATAATTATACAAGTATATATTTATATGTATATATGTCAATTTAGTATACATCGTTATATGTGCACAAATATGTGTGTGTTCAATTATTTAAATAATGATTTACAATTAAAGTTATTACACTTTTTGTCGATTTAAAAAATATCTTAAAAATAACATTACTTCAATTTCATTGTTACTAACTTTAATATTATGTATTCTTACTGGCTCTTACTTATTTGTTAGTTTTACAAAAGAGCTGTAATTATTTTATAACAATTAGTTGCAAAATTGATTTTTAAAAAGTGCTTTTTATGTCAGTAATGCTTTTTCATGCTTCGGTCCTATTTCCAATTATTATTTTTTGCTTGGCTATAATCTTTGTTGGTTTGATCATGGATTTTAATAGGTTAATAAAAGTTTATTGATATGGATATTATACATTATCACTAGATCATATTATTTGTCATTTTTTAACTCTAGTTATTTCATTCTCATATAGACAAAAAGACATCTTAAAGACATTTAAAAGATGTCTTGCGTGTCTTGCAAGATATGTTAATAATTATCGTAAAGACATCTTTTAAACGCAACAGTTTTAGACATCTTTTCGATATCTTGAGATATCTAAAAGACATCTTGAAAATATTTTAAGACTCTTTTACGATATCTTAAGCATGTTTGACATCTTTTAGACGTCTTAAAAATGTCTTTTTCAAGATATCTTTTTCGAGATGTCTATTAGAAAGATATATACAGCTTTTAATAATGTCTTCAAGACATCTTATTTTGGAGATGTCTTTTAGATGTCTTGAAAATATTGATGCTGCAAAATGTTTACTGAATTATAACAATCCTATGTTAGAATTGTTTAGCAAAATATTAGTCTACGTTGTTAGAAACCAGTGCTGGGAATCGGTAGTGCTATTCAATGCTACGCCAGTATACTGAAAACCCTTTATGGGATGTACACAAAAATATACAAATCCGTGATTATTTCACAAATTTTACCATAATGTATTTGGTTGAAATTTTGCAGAAGCGTTAATACCGAGGTTAATACATAGCAATAACCAAATACTAATTAATTGATTCTGATCGCTTGCACGAGCTTATCTTGACGCAAGTGTGCGGCAGATGAATTAGCGACGGACGACAGAGTGGATAACGAGTGGATACCCTACCCTCGAATTTTTAGCGAGTGTATTAACGCCGCGCCGTGCGCGTGGCACCGCATAAAATGGCATGCTAACGTAACGTGCATCACTGATGTAGAAAAAAAAAGAAAAAAACCGGGCGACGTCAACGATATTTCAATGGCGACAGCAATGACGGTATCGCACGCTACTAGGAAGGTGAAGAGACTCTTTGGCTTCGGGTGAGCCGAAATTGACGCGCGCGTTTCGGAATTCATTAGACTTAACGTATGCGGGAAATTAATTCAAGGAGTAGCAAAGCGGCCAGATGCTGCTTTTTCACAAGTGCAGAAAAAGGGCGTCAAGGAGGAATAAATGTATGCCGAGATGATCGTTGAAGCCGCGAGAAACAAAGGGTCTGCTGAATTTTACGACGACGAGACGCGGTGTCAATCATTGTTCCTTAAGCCAGCGTTAATGGTCAAATTATGATCACGGATACAAAAGATAATTATCGAAAATAAGTATTCAAAAAACGAAAACTTTGTATCCATTCGTTTATCAAATAATGCTGAATTTGCATTAAACTTTATAAAGAACTGTGCAATGGAATTATATCACTGTGCCACGTGTACATAAGTGTATTTTGCGTGCATACGTATGCGTATACATTATATATATATATATATATATATACATATAAAATGTATCACACAAATCTTATTAAATAAAATTAAGATATAGAGCCCTCGAAACACGCGATTTCTAAACAATTGCGTGATTTACAAATGTAATAATTACGATGATTAGAGGTACTTCTTTATGGAAGTACTTTATATGACCATGCATATGAGTACGAGAGAAATACCGCGCGGAAACAGTTTATCGCATTTATCTCATCCTGGATGAAGGCAAAAGTAATGATAATAAGCGCGCAGGGCAGTTTGTACAGAATTAGCTACGAATCATCTCTCCCGCTGACTGATCGTTATCAGCAATTTGCGACGTTTGCTTCCCCGTGGGATTCGAGATCTCGGGGGGTATCCGCCCTTCGGCTTATTCCGTCTCTCTACACATTTATGTTGCACAAATGAGATTTCGTTGGCGAAGAATTACTTCTGCGATCGGCACACAAGGTAAGTAAATTTTAATATTTCACTCAACAGCGTTATTTATCATTGGATAAATAATTATACCGAAATAATGTATGCTCGCATATAGTAAAAACTTTGTGTTATTAAATGCGCGGCGGCGGTCGGTCTATTTAAATTTGTATGTTAATTTGTATTGTTGTGTCCGTTTTTCGGCCGAGTTTGAGAAGCTGATCGAAGGAAGATCGATCGATCGGACAAGAGAAGCGCGGGCCGGCTTTTGTTCTGTTTCAGGACGCCGAGCTGTCGGCTGACATTTAAATATACAGAAGCGGCAACGAGAGAAGGAATATATGACGATCGTCGAATCAGTCGTGGTGCGCGGAGGATTTCGAAATCGCTAACAATCATGGCAAGCGCAAGCGAAATCCATTCATGTGCGACCGTGCATGTGAATATAACTGCCGAGGTGAAATTTCCGTATCAAGTGGCGCAGAGTCCAGACTATTTTCGCTTTCATGGTGAAATAATACAAACCTCTTAGATTGTAAAAACATTTGTTTTTTAAACACCGCGCGGAAAGAGAAAGAGAGAAAGAGAAAGAGAGAGAGCCATAAAAAAAACGATTAATTCACGCTCTCTTCAACTTGCTTTGATCACAGTATATTGTACATTTATATCAAACACTTATTTAATATTATATTAATGAAAGTACAATATGATTTTTCCTATTCTGTGTGCAGACTAAAACTCGTTAAATTAAATTTGATCAAGTGCACTGTGATCAAATGCAAAAATCTGATGAAATGCCATGAGAGAAAAGTGTTTGATATTAATAAAAAAATACATATTAATAAAGATGATAAATTTATTATGTCGAGTGATTATCCTGTAAACACAGTTGCATAACAGCAATGTTAATAGAATAAAATTGGAAGTAACACGCAATATAACATGCGCGTTACATGTAATGTCCATGTTAGTTGTAATTTCCCACTCATAAGAAAAATAACAGTTACATAACAGTTGTATCATATTTGTTATACAGGAGTCATATTAATAATTCAGTTTTATAACAGTTATATTATTAAAATAAAATGTTTGTTATACACTACTCAAAAGAAAATAGGGAACACTTTCCAGACACCAAAAATTAGGCTATTTTCAAATGACTGTAACTCGGTGAAAAATCATCGTAGATAAAAAATAAAAAAAGCATTTTGAAGCTTGAAGATCCAACTTTAACGCTCTATCAGCAGATTTTCAAAATTCTTTTAACTTCCTTGTCTTATGCAGTAAAAAAGCACACCCTGTTTTGTTCCTTAAAATTTCGTATTTTTGACACTTTGCAGCTCGACCAACAAATTTTTTTCGAACAATTCAAGTAAAGCTTCATAAACTACAACATTTTGCCTACAAAATGCTTTTTTTAAAATTTCTCTATGATTTTTTTTGACCGAGTTACGCTACTTTGAAGCTAAACCTGCATTTTTTACAAATGATATCCGTACTCCGTGAAAAATCATCGTAGACAAAAAATCAAAAAACAATTTTAAAGCTCGAAGTTCCAGCTTTAACATGCTGTTAATGGTTTTCAAAAATTTTCTCAATTTCTTAGTACTATGCCCCAAAAAAGATACACTGTTTTTTCCTTAAAATAACGTATTTTTAACAGCCTGTAGCTCAATAAAAAAATTTTTCTCGACAAATCCAATGCAAGTGCCATAAAGTATGACATTTTCTCTACAAAATGCTTTTTTTAAAGTTTTCTCTACGATTTTTTTGACCGAGTTACAAGACTTTGAAGATATACATTTTTTACAGTACATTTTTCCGAAAAATGACGTCTACCGCCGACATTAGCATTACCCAATGTGCACCACGTGGAGGTTGTCGGTCGGATTTTTGCACATCGTGTGTGTGTGTGTGTGTGTGTGTGCGTGTGTGCGTGCGTGCGTGCGTGCGTGCGTGCGTGCGTGCGTGTGTGTGTGTATGTATCACAGCAGAGATAAGGACCCCGCAGTTCGTCACTTCTGCAGTATTTAATGACTCCAAACCCTCTCTGCTGTGTGTGTATGCGCTCGCGCGCATGAGAGTTCAATAGTGTGTATTTCCTCCTCTCTGATCAATTACTGCTTGCAAGCGTTCTCGCATGATGCTCGTATACGTACTTGGCATCGACGAAATGAACGCTATGATCGACGTTGCGTTATGCCAATACGATCCTACAACGGCGGTTCCGTGATGGTGTGGGGGTGTATATCACTTACAAGACGAAGTGATCTAGTGATCCTGCCACCTCCGGCAATGACGGGTGTTCGTTATATCAACGATATTCTACGACCACACGTTTTGCTATTAAATCGAACCTGTCGGAACTTTATTTTTATGCAGGACAACGCTCGACCTCATACGGCGAATATAACGCGACGTTTTTTTCAACGACACGCAATTAGACTGTTAAATCATCCCGCCAATAGCCCGGACTTAAATCCAATCGAGCACATTTGGGATGAAATGGAACGACGATTAAGGCGTCGCGAGGAACAGCCGCGAAATTTAGAAGAATTGGGAGAAATTTTAACGGAAATTTGGCACAACATTCCGCAAGATCGTATTGCAAGATGTATAAATATGCGAGAACGCTTGCAAGCAGTAATTGATCAGAGAGGAGGAAATACACACTATTGAACTCTCATGCGCGCGAGCGCATACACACACAGCAGAGAGGGTTTGGAGTCATTAAATACTGCAGAAGTGACGAACTGCGGGGTCCTTATCTCTGCTGTGATACATACATACACACACACACACACACACACACACACACACACACACACACACACACACACACACACACTCACTCACTCACCACACACACACGATGTGCAAAAATCCGACCGACAACCTCCACGTGGTGCACATTGGGTAATGCTAATGTCGGCGGTAGACGTCATTTTTCGGAAAAATGTACTGTAAAAAATGTATATCTTCAAAGTCTTGTAACTCGGTCAAAAAAAATCGTAGAGAAAACTTTAAAAAAAGCATTTTGTAGAGAAAATGTCATACTTTATGGCACTTGCATTGGATTTGTCGAGAAAAATTTTTTTATTGAGCTACAGGCTGTTAAAAATACGTTATTTTAAGGAAAAAACAGTGTATCTTTTTTGGGGCATAGTACTAAGAAATTGAGAAAATTTTTGAAAACCATTAACAGCATGTTAAAGCTGGAACTTCGAGCTTTAAAATGGTTTTTTGATTTTTTGTCTACGATGATTTTTCACGGAGTACGGATATCATTTGTAAAAAATGCAGGTTTAGCTTCAAAGTAGCGTAACTCGGTCAAAAAAAATCGTAGAGAAATTTTAAAAAAAGCATTTTGTAGGCAAAATGTTGTAGTTTATGAAGCTTTACTTGAATTGTTCGAAAAAAATTTGTTGGTCGAGCTGCAAAGTGTCAAAAATACGAAATTTTAAGGAACAAAACAGGGTGTGCTTTTTTACTGCATAAGACAAGGAAGTTAAAAGAATTTTGAAAATCTGCTGATAGAGCGTTAAAGTTGGATCTTCAAGCTTCAAAATGCTTTTTTTATTTTTTATCTACGATGATTTTTCACCGAGTTACAGTCATTTGAAAATAGCCTAATTTTTGGTGTCTGGAAAGTGTTCCCTATTTTCTTTTGAGTAGTGTATAAACCTAATAAATGGCAGTTACATGATTGTTATAAGTTATGATGTTGTAATATCAAAAATTCAATTTTACATAACTGTAATATTGCTAGAATATAAAAATTCGTTATATAACGTGACATACACAAGTTATATATCTATTATTTTCTGTGTTTGCTGGGTAAATATACAAAAGTAATGACACGTTAGCTTTCTTAGAGCACGCTATTTTCTCGCGAGTATCTTACGTTTGATATGTGCCATAACTCGACGTTATTTTGTATACGGACTATTTTTTTTCTAGAGAGAAGGAGACACTCTCTTGAAGAATGATGGTTATGGGAAAAGGAGTGCTTGAACACGGACGATGGTCAGGCCCCTGCGGTTCCAATTACGATTGAAAGGCGCTCCTGTTTGTTCGCCTCCTACACAACTGCACGGCGGACTCTTCAGTGCCTCGTAGCACCGTACTCTAACCCCATGGCCACTTTTGAGTTCGGTGAGCGCGTTTCCATAGCAAATACACAATTTTCGCAATCGCAGTAGCAGCAGCAACTTTCTTTGCGAAGAAAGTTTGCGTATTCCGGTATTTGGTTACAATTAACACACAATCTTCGCATTTGCGTCAAAAGAAAATAATACTACGCATCAATAAAATTATACAAAATTTGTATCTCATAAGAACTAGGATTAGGACTACATATTGCACGTGTTATATCGTATCTCAAAGCGTTACGAAGAATACAAACATTTTTCAGATTCTTTTACTCTTATGTTTGAGTATTATATCTGTTGAAAATTCAGTAGGAACATATTTGAGTAAAATTCTTTCATTTATTTAAAAATTATTTTTCTGTTTATTTATAAATCTTATGTAAAATCATATCATACTGTTACGTCCCGTAGGGTCAATCTGTTCTAGCACACTCGCACTCTCAGTTTACACTCGTACACACGAGAAATAAGTAGGCAAGCTTTAGAAAAACGTAGGCTTTTTAATTAACGTGACACTTTTTTTAAAAGTCAAGGAAAACAACGACATCGTCACTCATCAATAGATGACAACCATCCAAACTTAAAGATATCAAACGTAACAATACTTATTTGCTTTAGTGAGGAAGTAGCATTATGAATTGAATAAGACTTTTTACGCATACTAATAAAACTCTAATAAATGTTCGTGTAAATCTTAATTTGGATCCACTTACTCGTTTAAAAGTTATTTACTTAGACCTAAAACTAAAGTAAAATATAGTCATTTACGCTACATAAGCTATTATAAGTTAAATTATTTGTCGTTTTTTTCTTTATACTTAGTTTCAGGGCTTTAAACACTTTAGCAAAATATAAGCAAAACTTTGCGACTAAATTTTTTTGTTGTTGATTAGGATAAGAAAAAGAAAAAATAATAAAACTTATAAAAAGCCAATACTTGAAAATTTTAATAACTTTTAGCTGGTATCGTATAGCTAAAATAGCCTGAAGGACTATCAAATGATTTTCGGAACGTTGGCTCCAGCGCACACTTATTCTTCCATAATGCATTTTCTTGATGTCGGGAAACGGGACGCTACTCAGCACACCGGCGGCGATTACCACACGTAATCGCGTTCATGCTTTTGCGCAAAATGCTGAGTAATCAAAGGAACGATTGTCGTCACAAAGGTGCTTGATTGGCTCGTTTATGTCACGGTAATCCTGCGGAGAAGTACATCAAGTATCTCGCTCTTGTAGCGAGTTTTCATAAAATAGTCGGCATTAAGCAGGTGCCTCGAGTTATTATATCAAGTTTTATTTCTTAGTTACATATAAAATAGAAATTAAAATATATAGCTAATAATTTAAAGAGGATATTTCTCGTCGAAGAGATGATTCAACTTTGTCCTCACATTTATGTCTTATATATTTTTATTTGATCAAACTATCGATGTACCGACATTAGGATAATACGCTGCAATTACAATCCTAATGACAAGACAGACGATATTTGATTGTGGCGTATTTGAAAAACACATTTATCACGCTCTATCTAGAGATCTAGATAGAGTGATAAAATTGTTAGGGAGATCCCTAATATCGTCGAAGGATAACGATCGACGGATTATGAATTAAAAGTATGAGGGCTATGAGGGAGAGAGGTATTGCTGCTGAAAGCAGCCCGAGGCAGTGGCGCGTGAGGAGCACGGTATCCCATGGAGCCGGTAACGCGCGCGCGGCAGTGTATCAGTGCGCCCAAGTTGGGAGGGTGGCTCGCTTGTTTACTAGCGACAGTTGATTTGACAAAGCCACGGGTCCATTTATACGAGCGAATATTACACGGGCGCAGAGTCGAGGGGCGGCTTGTTATCCGCTCATTGAAGTTAACCACGGGGCTAAGTGCACGAGGGAGGAGGGTAGCGACGACGGAACGGAGGCAGTGAGGACTGGAGGATTAGTGGGTGGGTATAGCAGTGCGTCGTGCGGCGCGCGCCGCGCCGCCGCCGACTCACGACTCACGACTCACGACTCATGAGAGTGGTGTAGTGGTGAGTCGGTGAGTAAGAACGAGGTACGAGGTGGAGACGGTTTGCGCGAAAGCCCATGAGCCAATAAGAGGCCAGATCGTCACCGCCGCGAGTAACCACGGGGCTTTCTGCCGGATTATTCGACCGAGATTGAAAAGTTAGCGCCGACTGGTTCGCGTTATGGCCGGTATCCCTAGAATCGTTATTCTACACCTTCCGTAACTCCCGTCGTGCTTTCGTTTTCTCTCTTAAATACTAATATATATATATATATATATATATATATGAAAAATGGCAAAATTGTATTTATACTAAAAATAATAAATATCCGTCAAGTAGCGAGAAGCCATATCAATGTTAGTTATGATTTACATAAATTTTTACTCTGAGAAAAAAGTTGTTGACTGAGGAGTTGTTAAATTTCTTCAATTCAGGTATTTATGTATTTAAGTTAAACATTTTAGTTAAAACAAGTTGCGTTTTAAAAAATTTGCTCCATAATTACAAGAAAACACACAATTTTTGTATGCATTTTATACGTACAAGTAAGTGCATTTGTATGTCAACAATGTAAAAAAAATTCTGTAAAAACAAATCTATCACATAGCAAAAGTAGAGAGATCTTTTTTAAAGGAATAGATTGACAAAGATAGTATTAAGAGAGCAATGTAATGTTTCTACGAAGAGAAGAAAATTTCTGAGTAACCAACGCGAAAATAATGCCAACTACTTTCTTGTGTTATTATTACGGAATAATTAATTAAAATGTTTTGCTGTATGCAAGGATGATACTCGAGCAAAATGAAATGCAGGTGCTGCTTTTTTTCTGACGGGGGGAGATCTCAAAAAACAATTTTTTTTCTTTGATGCTCCGTCATATGATCTTGCGCGAGAGAGAAATTAGGTAGGAAACTCTTGCTTAATTAATTTGCAACCGAGTTTAATTGCACTGTCGCGATTCTCCGGCAAAACATAAATTAAATTAACTTTGTAAAATGTGATCGTGGAAATAATAAAGAATTCATAATGATGACGATAGAAATAAAATGTTGCAAAGTGTATGCTAATAGATTTTGTTAATTATACTTGGTTTACTTAAATTGTAAAAACTAAATAAAAACGGAAAGAAAAAGCGTAATTATATTGCACTCTATCCCGGAAACATTTAGCATATTTATTGTAGAAATGTATCTTCATATATTGCATTTGCAATTAAGAATATAGACATAAAGTTTGACTTTTTTGATTTACAAGTTTAAACTTTTTAAATATGAGTGTGAGTGCGAGTGTGAGTGCGAGTGTGAGTGCGAGTGTGAGTGTGTGTGTGTACAGACGATAAGCGTAGAAGCTAAACGCACTCTTCCCCCTCAGCACCTATGCATATATGTATATACACATATGTACAACGTGTACATACATGTACATATTTTGCGTTTTCGACTTTCGGAATTTCCTGTTAGCTGTGCATTGTTTTCGTCCACTAATTGTCTCAAAATCTTGAGAAATCTTTTTGGTCACTTTATTACTTGTTACTACGACACCGCATTCATGTTACATCGCCAACAGAACAATAGCAAGCAAAAGTCGGAGTAGTTGGATCATGCAGGAAGGCAGGGGAGGAAGAGGGCAAAGCGAAGACGTGCCTTTGTTAGCATCAATTGTTCTCTCTTTGTTCCGGACATTGTTTCTGATAACTCTTCCGCCGTAACAAGGAAGAAGCTCAATTAAAACGGTTTGAGGACTTAAACGCCCAGAGGCTGTTACACTCAGAAATTTAAGAGGTAAGAAAATACCGACACCGATTGGAGAGCATTGCTATTATAGAAAGCAAGACAATTATTTTATGTACGTGAACAATTTTTATCGATTTATTTTCATGAGAACAATTTAGAAGTTTCAAAACTAATTTTGATTAGGCAGTTATCTAGTAATAGCAAACTGATGTTATTTGAGAATAGTTTACCAGATATTTTATATTACATCTCAAAATATGCTGAAATAAAATACAAAATGTTCCATAAATTATTGATTTTTCGATCATTCTACTTTAATACTTTTACATGTATAGAATAATTAGAGGAATAATATTATATGTAAAGGAATTATCTAATGAAATCATAAATTTCCGTGTTTGTTCTTCTTGTTGAGTTCTCGCTCCCTAACAGCACAGATCTAGGATGTTTGTGGAATGTTCAAAGGGACGTCAGTATGTCCTAAAAACGTTTCTGGGACCTCTCTTGGATGAAGTGTGCTGTTTATTTTTTTATTTTTTATCCCGTTGTGTGCCGTTTTTCGTATTTACATACGTTATTTTTTGATCGCGATAATTTCCAGCGTTTCGTCGAGTACTTATAATCAATGCAAAGACATTTCGTTAGCGATGCAAACGAGGAAAAGATTATTGATTGCAGATATACTTATATACAATATTTCATCGCTTAGTCATCACATACCTGCGCTCGCGAAGAGAGTTACCAGGATATTCAAAGTATCGACCTGCGGTCATTGCTCTCTCGTCCAGGCCAACGAGGAACGGAGCGATAGAAACGTCACTCTATAGGAGTGTAGCGACTTCATTGCTCGTATGATCCCCTAGTGAAAAAACAAGATCGTGCTTTGAAGCACAAATTGAGATAAATCCTGTTACAATTAATACTCACCGCAACTAAACTTTCATTGCTCGAATTTGCAAGCAACCCGAATTTTCCATAATTTTTCCTTCAAAACGTTTGCCATTCCGATTCATATTTTTTGTAAAATTGCGTTGTATTAAACGTAAAGGAACTATTTGTTTTTTTTTATTACGTATACTAAGAAAAAAAAGTTGTTAACTTGATTAAACTTTTCAAATTTTATAAATTTCTTCACTTCAAGTATTTAATTACGTATCTATTTAATTTAAATATACAAAAATATTGGGCTAAAGAAATTTAATCAAGTTGAAAAATTTAATCAATTTAAGTTAATACTTTTTATCTCAGTGTGTAATTATGTAATTATGTAAAAACGTTTTTGTGACACATCTTTTTTCGTTGTGTCTCTTCTTTCGTTATCTACATTATAATTAATCAAAGTTTTCTGTATCTCTGGAGTTTTAATTACATATGTATTTTTAAATATTACAACGCATTAGCAACCTCACAAAATTATAGATTATTGTCAAGAATAAAGTGTACTATTGCGTGAATCGTTATCAACATAGAGTAAACAGTACGCGGTAGAGCGCTGCGGTTTAGTTGTATGGTATATCCATGCTCGTATCACCGATACAGTGTTGCGTGTTGTAGCGTTATTGGAAATATGCTCGAATATTTGGATATTTTTTCGGGCTCGGCTGCATGCCGTTTCATGATCGCCTGTGATCGACGCCTGAAATTAAGACGCACGGAAGGTGGATTGGAGTCGATTGGAAAACGGTAATGTAACGAAGTAATACCTATCCGTCTTATCTTTCGTTTTGACTCACTTTTAATCAGCGCGCATTTCATAATCTGTACATCTAATTTTTTATCCTGTTCTCGAAAATGTTTTGATAGAAAGCAGAAACTAAGTAAATTTATTTAAAAAAAAAAGTATCTAAGAGTGTCTTAAACTTTTAGTTATTCATAAATTGACGGAAAACTCGTCTGTTTTAGACGTAATTTGCAGGTAATTTACAAGTGCACGTGTCGCACCACGCGAAAAGTCCTGCTATCCTGGCGCTTCTGGAACACCCTCCTACTCAGAGAGCTGAAATCTAACCCGGAAGTGGGAGCTGTGCGTGCGAGAATGAGAGAGAAAGAGAGAGAGAGAGAGAGAGAGAGAGAGAGAGAGAGAGAGAGAGAGAGCGTGTGGCTGAGTTATAGCTTCCTGGTGGCACGAATGCTTCTGGCGCCACTCTGTTGACGAGTGACAGGTCATTGACGAGCGTGTCGAAGGACGCTATACAGTTTCGCCGATGCAAAAGAAAGGTGACTCGCGGATTTGTACCGTAGCAAAAATTCGAGCTTGCATGCGGCCCTGGTACGGGGGATGCTTGCTATGTAAAAGCGCATACGCTACACGGGGGTGGGAGCGGTCGTGGCGTCGAGCCAAAGGGGAAAAAAATCTTTCCTCATAGTATCCTGGTGCCGAGAATATTTGTGAGAGACGAACGCCTATTGACGATTGAGGAAATTTCGTTGTAATCAAGAATTATTTGACAGAAAAAACTGTTTGAGAAATTTTATGTTTTCCTTCAAATCCTTGTCTTTTCTCTCTACATAAACTCTGATAATATTGATTTTGAGAAACATGTATATTATATATTAGATAGTTGGCGAATTCCATGCTTTATTAGCAATGTTCGTTATTAATATTTATTTCCCGTACGTAATATACTTATTGTTTAATTAATCAGATTTATATAATTTTAACTGTAAATGTTAAATTTCTTATCAAAGCAAACTCGTTTTAAGATCGGGAGATAAAGATAAAATTCTTTCGATAAATATATTATTGGTTTTGGGAATCAGTATCTGTTTTTTTAAATGTCTCATGTGCTCTAGCTGACAATTTGAGATCACGTATACGTTATTTTTTAAAATCTGTTACACCAACCCTTTTGTTTTCTACACTTCTAATTATCTATCTGGTTGCTTTCTTTTTAGTGAACATAATTGATACAAGCGTCGTTCTATATTTGTTACTTAATATTGAATACCAAAAAAGGATAGAATGATGCTTAATTGTATCAACTGTGTTTACTAAAAGGAAAGTAAAGTCACCATATTGATTCATAAGATTCTCATTAGTCTATTGATTTTATGTTGTTTATCTGGTGTTAAGGCTGGTTTATGCAGGTAATAACCGTATGCCGGTAACTTAACTGCCGTTATAAGAGTTAGTTTATTATAACCGTTACCGTAAAAAATTCACCAATCATATCACGTTGATATTTGTAGGCTAAAGATAGTTTTTTTTAATATAGTATAATCATAGGTTATATTATTTAAAAACGTAATTAATTGAAAAAATAAGAAAAAGTAAAATCATGATTTTTGTTGCAATTTTGGCATTCAGAAAATAAGGCAATAAGTCCGTAATTTATTCATTTAATCTTGTTATACCTAACAAAAGTACGTTATTTTATGCGTTTTTTGAGCCATTGTTTATTAAATTTACCCAGCAAACACAGAATATAGCTGCAACATTGTATTGGAGTAACACGTGAGGTAACAGATGTTACCTCACAATCGTGTAAATGCAATTTAAAATGTTATTAGGGTACAATATAACTATTTTATGCAACTGTTACATTTTTTTGTTATTTTCGTGTAATATTGAAATAACAGCAACATAACAAAACTTATATAACAGATTTTATATTTTATCTACATTGTTGTTATATAAAATGTAAAATAGTATTTATGTTGCATCAGATATAACTATTACATTGGAATTATATTTAAATTTTTAATAGCTTGCACTAGCGCTATTTTGCCATTCTTTTTTGAGTTTTTTTTAGTAATTCTAGTATTAAACAAACCTTTATGCACATTAAAAATTTCTGAATTTGATTAGCTTTCTTATAAATTATAGCATTAACAGCTTTATTTAAACTTCACATTTTTGTAACGTTTTACGTTTTAGCCTATGTGAATCAAAATCTTAATAAAAAGCATATTCAACAAAAGAAAGGTACTCGACTCATTGTCTTATGATTATAAACTTGGTTATCTATAAAATCTTACATACAGATAATCAGAAAACTAGTTATAACCACGACAAGAGTGGTAAAAACTCATATTTGCAAAAGAAAAACTTGCTCTTACCTAAAAAGTGATATCTTAAACTTAAGAAAGGCAGGAAGGTAAAAATAAATTTATTTACAAGTATTTGGTTTTATAAACATCTTGCAATTTATGTGTTTTTGCACAGAACATATTATTTTATTGTAAAAACACTTTGAAATCTATTACGTTACAAAAGAGTAAATTAATTTCACAACATACTAAAATATATTTTTAAGCACATGGAAACAGATAGTACATGTATTATACATCAGTTACAGCATAAATAATAATCATAACGATGGCTAAAGGGCATTCGATTATGGAATCTGAATGCATTCAAAGCGCTGCTGCTTATTTTGTAAAAATACCTACGCAACACAAGGACGTCCTTTAGGCGTCCAATGGACGTCGCGGTCCGACATGTCTTGACGTCCAGTGACATACCAATTGTGTCTTGTAGACGTCTAGGAGACGTCTTTCGGTCGTACAATGTACTGCCTTTGGACGCCAAATGGACGTCATTAGGACGTCTCAGCAGGACATAAAAAGGACTTTTATGGACGTTGTTTGGACATTATGTTATATTGCGCAATTAGGACTTTATTTAGTAAAAAATGACATTTGTTAGTAAAAGTAGATGACGTTGAAGCTAGCAGCAGATTCGCAGCAGCAGATTCGTCAAAGCAGGGATTCTCATTCAAAATAAAATACATAAGAAACTTCGACATATAAAGGCAAACTAGCAAGTAACTGCACGAAATACACTTATACGCTTCTAAATAGATCAGACTATCCAGAACAATTAACAAAAATGCGCAGGTCTACTAAATTGTTTAAATTATATAACGAGTTATTGCAGAAACAAGGGAAGGAAGCCTCGGTCGGGGCTGCAAATTTTTTTAGAACATTATTGTAGCTTTCTAAGTAAATCTCGACTAATAAGAAAAATTAAAAAAAATGCGCACGGCTACAAAAAATAATTTAAACATATAACAAATTATTGCAGAAATAAGGGAAGGAAGCCTCGGTCGGGGCTGCAATTTTTTTTAGGACATTATTGTAGGCTTCTAAATCAATCCCGACTAGTGAGAAAAATTAAAAAAAATGCGCACGGCTACGAAAAATTATTTAAACAATATAAAATTTATTGCAAAAAGTTAATGTGTTTTCGACGTACATCACTACACTACTGCACTAAACACTATTGCACTTTTCTTGCGAAAAAAGTCACGGGCTAAAAATTGTAATCCATGTGATTATTGTAACCCAGCACGAAAATACTACATTTGATGAACCACATGCGTATAGTTATTGTAATACAAATATTACAGAGGCCAACTTAGTACAGTAATAGGGTCAACTTACTACATTATACTACAGTAAGCTCTTGTTATTAACCTCGCCATATTGGAATTTAGGATGCAGCGCTGATGCAAATCTGATTTCGCATTCTCACTCAGTGACCACATAGTTTTAAATAGTTTTTTGTAGTATTTAATTTTACTAGTGTTCAATATGTAAGAGCAGCAAATCTTCATCAAAGGTCAATAAATGATTTATCATACTGACAGGTATAAATTAGGTTTTCCCGTGTATCTAATAAAAGTGTTAAAATTACATAAAACGAATTTTGAATATTACTATATTTGTTTTATAAATATTAGTCATATCTTAATCGTTTCAATTAGTCCGCGTATGATCTAAACATTTATAGAGATGTTATATATCATTCTTTCTTCCCTGCTGAAAATGTTCTATTAAAATTATTAGAAAGCTCTGTTCGGTCTAATAAGATTGAATTGTGTTTTTGAACTTGCATTTTTTAGTAAAACATAATACCTTTTAAATCAGTTGTATAGTAAAATGATTGAGCTCTATAGCGTTCAATTAAATTATGTTTTTCAATTTTCCAATTGAATTGTGAATCTAAATTTTCCAGTAAAACATAATACAACTGATACAATATAGTACAACCAATTTGAAAATAATTATGTTTTCGACGTTGTCTTGTCAGCTGGGTTGATTAGTTCATTGTGATAACAAACCTTCCCACATAACAAAACTTGATCCCAGGGATATCCTGCGGATGTATGTCAAGGGATTTCTAATACCCTGAGGATGTGCTTACAAGGAAACTCAGGGAAGTGTCCGCCTCAGATTAAAACGAGTTTTTAATATGTTGAGGTACAGATAAAAATAAGGGACACGTATTTTTTTATACGTGCCCATACGCACTTTAAGGGGGTGAAATACCCTTTTGAAGAAAATCGGTTTTTTTCTTTCGAAGCGTATGCCGTTGAAACTATAAGAAATAGAAAAAAATGTTTTAAATGAAAGTTGAATGGCTCGAAGAGTAATTTATAACAGCGAAAAAAAATTTTTTGTTTTAATTTTTTTTAATACTTTCCCCCACCACTTACCTTTTTTTTCAAAATTTTTATTTTTTTTATAAGCAAAATAAAGCTTATTTTATTACGAATTTAACGGTATATGATAAAGTTACGATACAACATTCCCATTTTCCAAAAATAATTAAAAACCTCTCTATACGCACGATACGCGCCCCGTCCGCGCGTTTGTGCGCTACGGAAGTGACTCCCTCCAATTTCGACGTGCCTTTAATATGTTGTACAGATTAAAATAAGGGACACGTATTTTTTACACGTGTCCTAATACACTTTTAAGAGTGAAACACCTCTTTGAAGAAAATCGGGTTTTTTCTTTCGAAGCGTGTATCGTCGAAACTATAAGAGATAAAGAAAAATGTTTTCAATGAAAGTTGAATGCATGTTTTTCTCGCATAAGATGACAAAAACATTTCGAGGACAGTCTATGTTTAACATGAAAACGCAGACATTGAGAAAAACATTTACTACAAAATAAAACGACACTACACTAAAGAATAACAACAATTACGGTGTTGTAAGACATTAATTTCTTGTTTAGAAAATAATATGTAATTAATATAAGTTAAACATTTATTTACTGGTCTACATGATTCGACTAGAATATTTGTTCTCTTCAACATTTTATAAATAAGGAAACTTGGATTACAAAAAATTATTACTCACACATTCCATACCTTCACTATCAGCTCATCAACTAAAAACAAGAGAACTAATATAAAACTAATTTAAAAATTAGTTAGAAATTTCATCTTTTATACTGCATTTATACAATTCAATTAATGTGTTTATTAAATTCGATTAGTGTAGAAATATGCATAACCACGCCACTGGTGCGTGCACTTAGGGTCATTTCCTATCTTGAAATAGAATGTTTACGTCTCGGCAGTATTGATATGTATAGATTCAAGAGTTACGTATGTAAGGAAATGACCCAAAGTGCACGCGCCAGTAGCGTGGTTATGCATATTTCTACACTAATCGAATTTAATAAACACATTAATTGAATTGTATAAATGCAGTATAAAAGATGAAATTTCTAACTAATTTTTAAATTAGGTTTATGTTAGTTCTCTTGTTGTTAATTGATGAGCTGGCGTTAAATAGTGAAGGTATGGAATGTGTGAGTAATAATTTTTTGTAATCCAAGTCTCCTTATTTATAAAATGTTGAAGAGAACAAATATTCTAGTCGAATCATGTAGACCAGTAAATAAATGTTTAACTTATATTAAGAGTACAAATTGAAAACCGCCGTTTTTGGTCAAAATTTGAGGATTGATTGTTGAAAAATGGTTACATACTTATTCTTGAAAGTATTGTCCATCGCTGGCCACTACTTTCTCCCACCTTTCGGGCAGCATACGAATCCCGCGTCGAAAAAACTGCTCGTCTTTTGCGGCGATCCACGAATCGACCCAGTTTTTGGCCTCTTCGTAATAATGGAAGTGCTGCTCAGCCAGGCCATGCGCCATTGATCGGAACAAGTGGTAATCTGAAGGGGCGATGTCAGGAGAATACGGCGGATGAGGTAAGACGTCCCATTTCAATGTTTCCAGATTGGTTTTAACGACCTGAGCAACATGTGGCCGAGCGTTGTCGTGCAGCAACATCACTTTTTCGTGTCTTTGCTCGTATTGTGGCCGTTTTTCCTGCAATGCTCGGCTCAAACGCATTAGTTGTGTTCGGTAGCGAGCTCCTGTGATGGTTTCACCCGGTTGCAACAGCTCATAATAAATCACGCCGAGCTGGTCCCACCAAATACATAGCATGAGCTTCGAGCCATGGATGTTTGGCTTGGCCGTCGATGTTGATGCATGGCCGCGGTAGCCCCACGATTTTTTTCGCTTTGGATTATCATAATGGATCCACTTTTCATCGCCGGTTACAATACGATGCAGAAAACTCTTCCGTTTTTGCCGTTGGAGCAGCTGTTCGCACGCGAAAAAACGCCGTTTGACTCTCGGCTTTAATTCGTATGGCACCCAGTGTCCATGCTTTGGATCATTCCCATGGTTTTCAAACGATGTGAAATAGCTTGTTGAGTCACGCCCAATGAATCTGCAAGCTCCTGTTGCGTTTGAAATGAATCTTCATTCAGTAATGTTTCCAATTGTGCGTCTTCACACTTTTTCACCTGTCCGGGACGCTCCTTGTCTTCTACGCCGAAATCACCACTTTTGAAGCGTTGAAACCATTCTCGACACGTTCTTTCACTAATGGAAGCCTCACCATAAGTTTTTACAATCATTCGACGCGCCTCAGCCGCAGATTTTTTCGAATTGAAGGCAAAAAGCAAAACTTCCCGCAAATGACGCTTATTGGGCACAAATTTCGACATTTTCGATCACAAAAAAATATATAACGCCGATAAAAATTCACAACTGCAATGATAAGGAATTGTTGCCAGATGCCCAACCTTACATTTAAAATTTTTGATCTAACGTTTGGCGCCAGCATTTACCGCTGGCGCCATTTACTGGAAAACGGCGGTTTTCAATTTGTACTCCTAATATTAATTACATATTATTTTCTAAACAAGAAATTAATGTCTTACAACACCGTAATTGTTGTTATTCTTAAGTGTAGTGTCGTTTTATTTTGTAGTAAATGTTTTTCTCAATGTCTGCGTTTTCATGTTAAACACAGACTGTCCTCGAAATGTTTTTGTCATCTTATGCGAGAAAAACATGCATTCAACTTTCATTGAGAACATTTTTCTTTATCTCTTATAGTTTCAACGATACACGCTTCGAAAGAAAAAACCCGATTTTCTTCAAAGGGGTGTTTCACCCTT